>NW_025754938.1:0-8420 GCF_021184085.1 Oncorhynchus gorbuscha
GCAGGGCTTGCAGCTACGCCACCTACAGAGTCAGGTCAACCAGGTAAACACACACACACACACACACACCTGGAGCAGGGCTTGCAGCTACGCCACCTACAGTGTCAGGTCAACCAGGTAACACACACACACCTGGAGCAGGGCTTTGTCACCTACAGAGTCAGGTCAACCAGGTAAACACACACACACACACACCTGGAGCAGGGCTTGCAGCTACGCCACCTACAGAGTCAGGTCAACCAGGTAAACACACACACACACACACCTGGAGCAGGGCTTGCAGCTACGTCACCTACAGAGTCAGGTCAACCAGGTAAACACACACACACACCTGGAGCAGGGCTTGCAGCTACGCCACCTACAGAGTCAGGTCAGCCAGGTAAACACACACACACACCTGGAGCAGGGCTTGCAGCTACGCCACCTACAGTGTCAGGTACCAGGTAAACACACACACACCTGGAGCAGGGCTTACCCAGCTGAACCTACAGGTAGGTGAACAGGTAAACACACACACACACACACCTGGAGCAGGGCTTGCAGCTACGTCACCTACAGAGTCAGGTCAACCAGGTAAACACACACCTGGAGCAGGGCTTGCAGCTACGTCACCTACAGGTCAACCAGGTAACACACACACACACCTGGAGCAGGGCTTGCAGCTACGCCACCTACAGAGTCAGGTCAACCAGGTAAAACACACACACACACACACCTGGAGCAGGGCTTGCAGCTGCAGCTACCACCTACAGTGTCAGGTCAACCAGGTAAACACACACACACACACCTGGAGCAGGGCTTGCAGCTACGCCACCTACAGAGTCAGGTCAACCAGGTAAACACACACACACACACCTGGAGCAGGGCTTGCAGCTACGTCACCTACAGAGTCAGGTCAGGTCAACCAGGTAAGCCAGGTAAACACACACACACACCTGGAGCAGGGCTTGCAGCTACGCCACCTACAGAGTCAGGTCAACCAGGTAAACACACACACACACACACCTGGAGCAGGGCTTGCAGCTACGCCACCTACAGAGTCAGGTCAACCAGGTAAACACACACACACACACACACCTGGAGCAGGGCTTGCAGCTACGCCACCTACAGAGTCAGGTCAACCAGGTAAACACACACACACACCTGGAGCAGGGCTTGCAGCTACGCCACCTACAGAGTCAGGTCAACCAGGTAAACACACACACACACACACACACACACACACCACACACACACACCAGGCACACACGTCACTACACACACACACAAACACACACACACACACAGGGCACACACACACACAGGTCACACCAGGTAAACACACACACACACACACCTGGAGCAGGGCTTGCAGCTACGCCACCTACAGAGTCAGGTCAACCAGGTAAACACACACACACACACACCTGGAGCAGGGCTTGCAGCTACGCCACCTACAGAGTCAGGTCAACCAGGTAAAACACACACACACACACACACACCTGGGCAGGGCTTGCAGCTCGTCACCTACAGAGTCAGGTCAACCAGGTAACACACACACACACCTGGAGCAGGGCTTGCAGCTACGCCACCTACAGAGTCAGGTCAACCAGGTAAACACACACACACACACACATACCTGGAGCAGGGCACACAGCTACGTCACCTACAGAGTCAGGTCAACCAGGTAAACACACACACACACACACACACACACACACCTGGAGCAGGGCTTGCAGCTACGTCACCTACAGAGTCAGGTCAACCAGGTAACACACACACACACACCTGGAGCAGGGCTTGCAGCTACGCCACCTACAGAGTCAGGTCAACCAGGTAAACACACACACACACACACCTGGAGCAGGGCTTGCAGCTACGCCACCTACAGAGTCAGGTCAACCAGGTACACACACACACACCTGGAGCAGGGCTTGCAGCACGCCACCTACAGAGTCAGGTCAACCAGGTAAACACACACACACACACACACACAGCAGGGCTTGCAGCACACACACACACACACACACACACAACACACACACACACACACACACACACACACACACACACAGAGTCAGGTCAACCAGGTAAACACACACACACACACACACACACACCTGGAGCAGGGCTTGCAGCTACGCCACCTACAGAGTCAGGTCAACCAGGTAAACACACACACACACACACCTGGAGCAGGGCTTGCAGCTACGCCACCTACAGAGTCAGGTCAACCAGGTAAACACACACACACACACACACCTGGAGCAGGGCTTGCAGCTATGCCACCTACAGAGTCAGGTCAACCAGGTAAACACACACACACACACACACACACACACACACACACACACACACACACACACACACACACACACACACACACACACACACACACACACACACACACACACACACACACACACACACACACACACACACCTGGAGCAGGGCTTGCAGCTACGTCACCTACAGAGTCAGGTCAACCAGGTAAACACACACACACACACCTGGAGCAGGGCTTGCAGCTACGCCACCTACAGAGTCAGGTCAACCAGGTAAACACACACACACACACACACACACACACACACACACACACACACACACACACACACACACACACACACACACACACACACACACACACACCTGGAGCAGGGCTTGCAGCTACGTCACCTACAGAGTCAGGTCAACCAGGTAAACACACACACACACCTGGAGCAGGGCTTGCAGCTACGCCACCTACAGAGTCAGGTCAACCAGGTAAACACACACACACACACACACACCTGGAGCAGGGCTTGCAGCTACGTCACCTACAGAGTCAGGTCAACCAGGTAAACACACACACACACACACACACCTGGAGCAGGGCTTGCAGCTACGTCACCTACAGAGTCAGGTCAACCAGGTAAACACACACACACACCTGGAGCAGGGCTTGCAGCTACGCCACCTACAGAGTCAGGTCAACCAGGTAAACACACACACACACACACACATACCTGGAGCAGGGCTTGCAGCTACGTCACCTACAGAGTCAGGTCAACCAGGTAAACACACACACACACACACACACCTGGAGCAGGGCTTGCAGCTACGCCACCTACAGAGTCAGGTCAACCAGGTAAACACACACACACACACACCTGGAGCAGGGCTTGCAGCTACGCCACCTACAGAGTCAGGTCAACCAGGTAAACACACACACACACACACACCTGGAGCAGGGCTTGCAGCTACGCCACCTACAGAGTCAGGTCAACCAGGTAAACACACACACACACACACACACACACACACACACACACACACACACACACACACACACACACACACACACACACACACACACACACACACACACACACACACACACACACACACACACACACACACACACACACACACACACACACACACACACACCTGGAGCAGGGCTTGCAGCTACGTCACCTACAGAGTCAGGTCAACCAGGTAAACACACACACACACCTGGAGCAGGGCTTGCAGCTACGCCACCTACAGAGTCAGGTCAACCAGGTAAACACACACACACACACACCTGGAGCAGGGCTTGCAGCTACGTCACCTACAGAGTCAGGTCAACCAGGTAAACACACACACACACACCTGGAGCAGGGCTTGCAGCTACGCCACCTACAGAGTCAGGTCAACCAGGTAAACACACACACACACACACACATACCTGGAGCAGGGCTTGCAGCTACGTCACCTACAGAGTCAGGTCAACCAGGTAAAACACACACACACACACACACACACACACACACACACACACACACACACACACACACACACACACACACACACACACACACACCTGGAGCAGGGCTTGCAGCTACGCCACCTACAGAGTCAGGTCAACCAGGTAAACACACACACACACACACACACCTGGAGCAGGGCTTGCAGCTACGCCACCTACAGAGTCAGGTCAACCAGGTAAACACAAACACACACACACACACACCTGGAGCAGGGCTTGCAGCTACGCCACCTACAGAGTCAGGTCAACCAGGTAAACACACACACACACACATACACACACACACACACACACACACACACACACACACACACACACACACACACACACACACACACACACACACACACACACACACACACACACACACACACACACACACACACACACACACACACACACACACACACACACACACACACACACACCTGGAGCAGGGCTTGCAGTTACGCCACCTACAGAGTCAGGTGAACCAGGTAAACACACACACACACACACCTGGAGCAGGGCTTGCAGTTACGCCACCTACAGAGTCAGGTCAACCAGGTAAACACACACACACACACACACACCTGGCGCAGGGCTTGCAGCTACGCCATCTACAGAGTCAGGTCAACCAGGTAAACACACACACACACACACACACCTGGAGCAGGGCTTGCAGTTACGCCACCTACAGAGTCAGGTCAACCAGGTAAACACACACACACACACACACCTGGAGCAGGGCTTGCAGCTACGCCACTTACAGAGTCAGGTCAACCAGGTAAACACACACACACACACGAGTAGCACGCAAACTCACACATCCACTTACGAACACACACACACACGTATATAATGTGTATATGTACTGTATATGACCCTGGCCTCATGTCCACTTCCAGGTTGAACCGTAACCACAAACAGGTACACACACAAACACACACTCCCACACATCAACCGAAACCTGCACACACACACACGCACGCACGCACGCACGCACACACACACACACACACACACACACACACACACACGTATATAACGTTTATATGTAATGTTTATCTATATGTGTGTGTGTGTGTTCCCAGGTGCTGGGCTGGATCAGTGAAGGAGAGGTGATGTTGTCTTCCTGTATGGTGAACTCCAGCTCTCTGTCCGAGGCTGAACAGCTACAGAGAGAACATGAGCGCCTCCAACAGGCTATAGAGGTAACTACACCCACTGCAAACCAGTCACTGTAATGCAAACAAACTCTATTGACATAAAGCAATGTTGTCAAATCAGTTTTATAAGTGTTCCTCTCTCTCTTTTTAATCCCCCCTCGCCCCCATTTGGTCCCTTTCTACCCCCTCCCTTTCTCTCTACCCCTCCACTTCTCCTCCCCCCAGTCTCTGCTTCATGCTGACTCTCTCCAGAGGACCCACCAGGTGGCGCTGGCACTGCAGCAGCGGGCAGAGCTGCTGGTGAGGGCGGGCCACTACGACCCAGAGGCAGTGAGGGCGTGTGCCCAGACGGTGGCGCTACACTGGCAGACCCTGATGCTGCGGATGGAGGACCGCCTCAAACTGGTCAACGCCTCCGCAGCCTTTTACCGGACCTCACAACAGGTGAGTCAGAGTCACTATCTCCTTATCAACCTCAACCCTAACCCTTGTGTCCACACCCACGTTCAACCCTAACCCTTGTGTCCACACCCACGTTCAACCCTAACCCTTGTGTCCACACCCACGTTCAACCCTAACCCTTGTGTCCACACCCACGTTCAACCCTAACCCTTGTGTCCACACCCACGTTCAACCCTAACCCTTGTGTCCACACCCACGTTCAACCCTAACCCTTGTGTCCACACCCACGTTCAACCCTAACCCTGTATGTCCACACCCACGTTCAACCCTAACCCTTGTGTCCACACCCACGTTCAACCCTAACCCTTGTGTCCACACCCACGTTCAACCCTAACCCTTGTGTCCACACCCTTGTGTCCACACCCGTTCAACCCTAACCCTTGTGTCCACACCCACGTTCAACCCTAACCCTTGTGTCCACACCCACGTTCAACCCTAACCCTTGTGTCCACACCCAAGTTCAACCCTCAAACCCTTGTGTCCACACCCACGTTCAACCCTAACCCTTGTGTCCACACCCACTTGTTCAACCCTAACCCTTGTGTCCACACCCACGTTCAACCCTAACCCTTGTGTCCACACCCACGTTCAACCCTAACCACAAACCTAATCCCCACACCTCTTGTAGCCTCAGCCCAGGATTTAATAGCCAACTGTAATTGCAGGATTTATTAACCAGCTGTAATAACAGACTATAATAACCAGCTGTAATAACAGGCTATATTAACCAGCTGTAATAACAGGATTTATTAACCAGCTGTAATAGCAGGCTATAATAACCAGCTGTAATAGCAGGCTATATTAACCAGCTGTAATATCAGGTTATAATAACCAGCTGTAATAGCAGGCTATATTAACCAGCTGTAATAGCAGGCTATAATAACCAGCTGTAATAGCAGGCTATATTAACCAGCTGTAATAGCAGGCTATAATAACCAGCGGTAATAGCAGGCTGTAATAACCAGCGGTAATAGCAGGCTATAATAACCAGCTGTAATAGCAGGCTATATTAACCAGCTGTAATAGCAGGCTATAATAACCAGCGGTAATAGCAGGCTGTAATAACCAGCGGTAATAGCAGGCTATAATAACCAGCTGTAATAGCAGGCTGTAATAACCAGCTGTAATAGCAGGCTATAATAACCAGCGGTAATAGCAGGCTATAATAACCAGCGGTAATAGCAGGCTATAATAACCAGCGGTAATAGCAGGCTATAATAACCAGCTGTAATAGCAGGCTATATTAACCAGCTGTAATAGCAGGCTATAATAACCAGCTGTAATAGCAGGCTATATTAACCAGCTGTAATAGCAGGCTATAATAACCAGCTGTAATAACAGGCTATAATAACCAGCTGTAATAGCAGGCTATATTAACCAGCTGTAATAGCAGGCTATAATAACCAGCTGTAATAACAGGCTATAATAACCAGTTGTAATAGCAGGCTATATTAACCAGCTGTAATAGCAGGCTATAATAACCAGCTGTAATAGCAGGCTATATTAACCAGCTGTAATAGCAGGCTATAATAACCAGCTGTAATAACAGGCTATAATAACCATCTGAAATATCAGGCTATAATAACCAGCTGTAATAGCAGGTTATAATAACCAGCTGTAATAGCAGGTTATAATAACCAGCTGTAATAACAGATATAATAACCAGCTGTAATAGCAGAATTTAATAACCAGCTGTAATAGCGGGCTATAATAACCAGCTGTAATAGCAGCCTATAATAACCAGCTGTAATAGCAGGCTATAATAACCAGATATAATGGCAGGCTATATTAACCAGCTGTAATAGCAGGTTATAATAACCAGCTGTAATAGCAGGTTATAATAACCAACTGTAATAACAGGCTATAATAACCAGCTGTAATAGCAGGCTATAATAACCAGCTGTAATGGCAGGCTATATTAACCAGCTGTAATAGCAGGTTATAATAACCAGCTGTAATAGCAGGCTATAATAACCAGCTGTAATGGCAGGCTATATTAACCAGCTGTAATAGCAGGTTATAATAACCAGCTGTAATAACAGGCTATAATAACCAGCTGTAATAGCAGGCTATAATAACCAGCTGTAATGGCAGGCTATATTAACCAGCTGTAATAGCAGGTTATAATAACCAGCTGTAATAACAGGCTATAATAACCAGCTGTAATAGCAGGCTATAATAACCAGCTGTAATAGCAGGTTATAATAACCAGCTGTAATAGCAGGCTATAATAACCAGCTGTAATAACAGACTATAATAACCAGTTGTAATAGCAGGATTTAATAGCCAGCTGTAATAACAGACTATAATAACCAGCTGTAATAGCAGGTTATAATAACCAGCTGTAATATCAGGATTTAATAACCAGCTGTAATAGGAGGATTTAATAACCAGCTGTAATATCAGTGGCTGGAGATCCAGCACCATTCAATTGGACAGAGACATCATTGGAATTCAGAGGTTCAGCACCACATGGCACTGGACAGCAACCATGTATATATACTCAGGCATACTGTATGTTTGTTTCCCCCCAGGTATGTGGTGTGTTGGAGAGCCTGGAACAGGAGTATCGTAGGACGAAGACTGGTGTGGTGGCGGCGAGAGGCAGGGGAGCAGGGGCCAGCCGGAGCACCTCATTCCTCATCAACAAACACATGGAACAAAGAAGCCTTCCTCAAGGTACAGAGAGAGAGAGAGAGAGAGAGAGAGAGAGAGAGAGAGAGAGAGAGAGAGGACAGACAGAAAGACAGAGAGGAAGAAACACGATGCGAGGACAGAAAGGCAGAGATATGACAGAAAGATGGATAGAGGACAGAAAGACGGATAGAGGACAGAAAGACAGATAGAGGACAGAAAGACAGATAGATGACAGAAAGATGGATAGAGGACAGAAAGATGGATAGAGGACAGAAAAGACGGATAGAGGACAGAGAGACAGATAGAGGACAGAAAGACGGATAGAGGACAGAAAGACGGATAGAGGACAGAAAGATGGATAGAGGACAGATAGAGGACAGAAAGACGGATAGAGGACAGAA
>NW_025754939.1:0-8419 GCF_021184085.1 Oncorhynchus gorbuscha
AGCCTACTTCAGCAGTACTGTATCATTTTTAATAATTTTAGTCAATAAGATTCTTGCTACGTAAGCTTAACTTTCTGAACATTCGAGACGTGTAGTCCACTTGTCATCCCAATCTCCTTGCATTAGCGTAGCCTCTTCTGTAGCCTGTCAACTATGTGTCTGTCTATCCCTGTTCTCTCCTCTCTGCACAGACCATACAAACGCTCCACACCGCGTGGCCGCTGCCACCCTAATCTGGTGGTCCCAGCGCGCACGACCCACGTGGAGTTCCAGGTCTCCGGTAGCCTCTGGAACTGCCGATCTGCAGCCAACAAGGCAGAGTTCATCTCAGCCTATGCCTCCCTCCAGTCCCTCGACTTCTTGGCACTGACAGAAACATGGATCACCACAGATAACACTGCTACTCCTACTGCTCTCTCTTCGTCCGCCCACGTGTTCTCGCACACCCCGAGAGCTTCTGTCAGCGAGGTGGTGGCATAGGGATCCTTATCTCTCCCATGGTCAAACAACACCGCTGGTTCTGCTCACACTGCCCTACCCTGTGCCTCTGACCTCTTTCTCCTCTCTCTCCAGATGAAATTCGTCTTGTGACGGCCGGCCGCCCAACAACCTGCCCGCTTGACCCTATCCCTCCTCTCTTCTCCAGACCATTTCCGGAGACCTTCTCACCTCGCCATCAACTCATCCCTGACCGCTGGCTACGTCCCTTCCGTCTTCAAGAGAGCGAGAGTTGCACCCCTTCTGAAAAAAACCTACACTCGATCCCTCCGATGTCAACAACTACAGACCAGTATCCCTTCTTTCTTTTCTCTCCAAAACTCTTGAACGTGCCGTCCTTGGCCAGCTCTCCCGCTATCTCTCTCAGAATGACCTTCTTGATCCAAATCAGTCAGGTTTCAAGACTAGTCATTCAACTGAGACTGCTCTTCTCTGTATCACGGAGGCGCTCCGCACTGCTAAAGCTAACTCTCTCCTCTGCTCTCATCCTTCTAGACCTATCGGCTGCCTTCGATACTGTGAACCATCAGATCCTCCTCTCCACCCTCTCCGAGTTGGGCATCTCCGGCGCGGCCCACGCTTGGATTAAGGCCCTACCTGACAGGTCGCTCCTACCAGGTGGCGTGGCGAGAATCTGTCTCCTCACCACGCGCTCTCACCACTGGTGTCCCCAGGGCTCTGTTCTAGGCCCTCTCCTATTCTCGCTATACACCAAGTCACTTGGCTCTGTCATAACCTCACATGGTCTCTCCTATCATTGCTATGCAGACGACACACAATTAATCTTCTCCTTTCCCCTTCTGATGACCAGGTGGCGAATCGCATCTCTGCATGTCTGGCAGACATATCAGTGTGGATGACGGATCACCACCTCAAGCTGAACTTCGGCAAGACGGAGCTGCTCTTCCTCCCGGGGAAGGACTGCCCGTTCCATGATCTCGCCATCACGGTTGACAACTCCATTGTGTCCTCCTCCCAGAGCGCTAAGAACCTTGGCGTGATCCTGGACAACAAACTGTCGTTCTCAACTAACATCAAGGCGGTGGCCCGTTCCTGTAGGTTCATGCTCTACAACATCCGCAGAGTACGACCCTGCCTCACACAGGAAGCGGCGCAGGTCCTAATCCAGGCACTTGTCATCTCCCGTCTGGATTACTGCAACTCGCTGTTGGCTGGGCTCCCTGCCTGTGCCATTAAACCCTACAACTCATCCAGAACGCCGCAGCCCGTCTAGTGTTCAACCTTCCCAAGTTCTCTCACGTCACCCCGCTCCTCCGCTCTCTCCACTGGCTTCCAGTTGAAGCTCGCATCCGCTACAAGACCATGGTGCTTGCCACGGAGCTGTGAGGGGAACGGCACCTCAGTACCTCCAGGCTCTGATCAGGCCCTACACCCAAATAAGGGCACTGCGTTCATCCACCTCTGGCCTGCTCGCCTCCCTACCACTGAGGAAGTACAGTTCCCGCTCAGCTCAGTCAAAACTGTTCGCTGCTCTGGCTCCCCAATGGTGGAACAAACTCCCTCATGACGCCAGGACAGCTTGTAAAGTGGTTGTTCCACTGGATGTCATAAGGTGAATGCACCAATTTGTAAGTCGCTCTGGATAAGAGCGTCTGCTAAATGACTTAAATGTAAAATGTAAATGTAAATGTCAATCTGAATTAATCCTGCAAAAAAGAAAAGTAATTCCACTAAAACAAGGATTAGGCTTTTACAACATTTGGTTACTGTTTACATGAAGTGTATTTTGCCCTGTTGACTGCACGGTAGTTGTGTACACTAAGTAACACTTTGATTAACATGTTGCTACATAGAAAATACTTGCATTTCACTGTCGATACTTATATGGTTCAAAGAAATGTCTGTGGTGAGCCAAGAAGAACAAGGTGCCAGAAAGAAGTCTCCGACCAACAGTAACAGTTACTGTTCTTGCTACAACAGGGCTGGGCAGGAGAAAAGAGTTGGAGCAACCAATCGATTGTTGGAATCTCCTCCGAAGGTAAAGAAAGCAAATCAGAAGCACAATTAAAGACTTTGGGGTAACTCCTGTGCCGAACAGGAAGCCTCTATTGAGATTGCCGGAGGACAGAAGTTGATGAGAATTGGTGTTTTCATAGAAGACAGCTGTGAATGGAAATCAATGCTTATAAAGAACCTGTTCGGTGTTTGAGCTGGGCCTTGGAAGAGCACAAAGAGAAGGAATACCTTCAGGGGGATGGGTTGAACAACTAGACTAGCAGTAGATTTGTAAATACACTTTAAGTGCTTTCTTCCATTTTGAATCACTTCAGTATTGCATAAAACCATATGAAGAGAGGACAAGCTATAGGTAATCATCCACCTTAATCAGTGGCGACCCGTCATCCAGGGCAGGTGTGGTTTGAGCCCCAACTGTTTAGCAAAATAAAATTATACATATACATGTATATGTATATGTATATGTATATATATATATATATATATATATATATATATATATATATATATATATATATAATGTGGAGTGTAGGGGTTGGTAATGTTCTCTAGTTGCGCCGTCATTGGCTCAGTGTTCTGTCACTCATGAGGACATTAGGTCACTGCAAAATCTACGGGAGAACTCGAAATGTAAGGCCCTTGGGTGCTGCCATAGAGTTACATTCGAAGTGCCCATCCAATAAGGCTAAAGGTCATTGGCCACAGATAAAATTATGTCAAATCACGTTATATCTACCGTAGCTTTGATTGGAATGATCATGTCAACATCACACTTTCAAAATCATAGATAGCAAGCGAGCAGTCATCATCATGAATTAAGTGGACAATCTACTGGCAAATTCTTTTCAATCCTTGCCATATGAAGATAAATTATAGATAAAGCTTATCGGTGCTCCTTATCGGTGCTTATTGATGAAGCTGATGACTGAGGTAGAGTACTCCTCAATGCCATTGGATAAATCCCGGTTCATATTCTAGTCTGTGCTAGCAAATCAGTCCTGTAGTGTAGCATCTACGTCATCTGACCTTTTCCGTATTGAGCGAGTCACTGGTACTTCCTGCTTTAGTTTTTGCTTGTCAGCAGGAATCAGGAGGATAGAATTATGGTCAGATCTGCCAAATAGAGGATGGGGGAGAAGAATACTGTAAGAACGGCCCTTGTTCTGAATTCTGTCGCTGTACATTTCAAAAGTGCTAAACGAACAGTTATTGACTACGGACATCCTAGCTCGCTCATTAATGTCTTAATTGAAATTGCTGACTGCCTCTTATCCGCTTGTCATCCCCTTATCCCATAGATTGTACATCTCAATTGTCAGTAAAAAAAAAACGCATTTGTTAAAGCAAGTCAGCCATATCAGCTATGTTTTTTTTAACCTCTCTAGGGTATGTGGGAAGCTAGCGTCCCATCTGGCCAACATCCAGTGAGAGTGCAGAGTGCCAAATTCAAATACAGAAATACTCATTATAAATATTCAGAAAACTAAAATATTTTACATAGGTTTAAAGATTAACTTCTTGTGAATCCAACCACGTTGTCAGATTTTTAAAATGCTTTACGGCGAAAGCATACCGTACGATTATTTGAGAACATAGCTCAGTTGACAAATTATTACAAACAGTAACCAGCCAAGCAGAAGCGTTACAAAACTCAGAAATAGAGATACAATTGATCTCTTACCTTTGATGACCTTCATATGGTTGCACTAAGAAAACATTAATTTACTCAATAAATGTTCCTTTTGTTCGATAAAGTCTCTTTATATCGAAAAACCTAAGTTTTGTTTGCGTGTTTTCTTCAGTAATCCACAGGCTCAAATGCAGTCAAAACAGGCAGACAAAAAAAAATCCAAATTGTATCCGTAAAGTTCAGAGAAAATGTCAAACAATGTTTATATTCAATCAATTGTTTTTAGCCTAAATGATCTATAATATTTCAACCGGACAATAACGTTGTCAATATTAAAGGTAAACAACACTCTCTCAGGATTGCGCATGAAAAATCTCTGTGACATGTCAGGGTCCACTCATTCAGACTGGTCTTACTCCCTCATTTATAAGAATACAAGCCTGAAAACATTTCTGAAGACTGTTAACATCTAGTGGAAGGCATAGGGCCTGAGAAAAATTCTAAAGACTGTTGACATCTAGTGGAAGGCATAGGAACTGCAAATTGAGTCCTAAGTCAATGCATACTGTAATGGCATTGAATAGAAAACTACAGAACCAAAATAAATATTACTTCCTGAATGGATTTTTCTCAGGTTTTCGCCTGCCAAATCAGTTCTGTTATACTCACAGTTTTGGAAACTTTAGAGTGTTTTCTATCATATCTTCTGGGCCCAGGAAGCAGGCCGTTTAATTTGTGCATGCTTTTCATCCAAAATTATGAATCCTGCCCCCTACCCTAGAGGAGTTAAAGACAGTAAATGAGGCTGAATTAACTGTTTTGATGCCAGACAAGGCTCCGTTGATAGCCTTGTGTAGCGGTGGAAAGGTGTTGGGACTGCTGTTTGGATTCTGCTGTTTGGAGAGCTTTATGTAGGCCCTAACAGTTTGTGGGCATCGTTTGACACCATTATTGTCCAATTAATTTGTGTTGTGTTGTGTAGTGGCTTTGCTAGCATGCATCCCAATATTTTTGTTGATGAGAGTGCTACACCAAGACTTACATGCTAAAATCGTCACTGAGCTTAATCGATATCTTAATGCTTACTCTATAAGGATAAAGCAAGAAATGAATCGGTGTTGCTCCATAAATAGTCTGTAGGTAGAGTTAGTAGCTACACTTTTAGGGGAAAAGGTGCTAAGTAGAACCATACAGGGTTTTAAAATTGTATTGTTTATGACAATACATTACATGTATCATAAGGCCTTTCTTTGAGGGCCCTGTCATACCCTAACACAGTGGTGTTAGGAATTTCCTAGTTTACAGGCCACATCAAGTTAGGATATCCAACAAGTGGAATTGTTAATCACCCGCAACCTGCATTCAGAATGACTGCCAGGGTAGGGAAGATTGAATACTGAGACTAAAAAAGGCACAGTACACCAACATCAAATCCTCATCCCAACGGTAAACTATGGTGAAGGGCCTGGACAGCTTGCTTTCATCAACGGACGGAACCATCAGCTTCTGCAATGACTTTCGGGGCCTGAACGAGGTCACTAAATCCGATGCCTACCCCATGCCCCGGGTGGAAGTCAAGATACGAACCACTGCCGGGTTTTGCCTTTCGGGCTCCACGGGGCCCCAGGGATCTTCCAGTGACTCATGGACCATGTCCTGCGCACGGTGAGTACGCTGTTGCTCATTCGTGTCATGACTTTACTTTCATTAATCTGAAGACTGTTATATACCTAATCAACTAACTATGTTTAATTGTTACCCGATTGAATTATTCATGTAACAATTAACTCATTCAGATTTGGGGCACCACGAGAGCAGTTATTTAAAGAGTTACCATCTCCCGAATTAAACTCTAAAGGTCTTTACCTATCACTGTCACGCCCTGACCTTAGAGATCCTTTTTATGTCTCTATTTTGGTTTGGTCGGGCGTGAGTTGAGGTGGGCATTCTATGTTTTGAGTTTCTATGATTTTCTATTTCTATGTTTTGGCCGGGTATGCTACTCAATCAGGGACAGCTGTCTATCGTTGTCTCTGATTGGGAACCATACTTATGTACCCTTTTTCCCACCTGTGTTTGTGGGATGTTGACTTTGTTTAGGGCACATAGCCTTTGAGCTTCACGGTTTGGTTTTTGTAGTGTTTATTGTTTGTTTGACATCATTTTGAGTTAATAAAGTAATGTAAGTTCACCACGCTGCACCTTGGTCCTTTCCTTTCCAGACCATAAGAACCTTGAGTACATCCGTTCTGCCAAACGACTTAATGCTCGTCAAGCTCATTGGGCGCGTTGTTTTTCGCTGCTTCGCAGTTTGTGATTTTTCATCGTCCAGCAAGAACACCAAGCCTGATGCCTTATCCCGTCTTTTTAGTTCTTCTGTGGCTTCTACTGATCCCGAGGGATTCTTCCTTATGGGCGTGTTGTCGGGTTGACAGTGTCTGGGGAATTGAAAGACAGGTTAAGCAAAGGGGGCACTCACGCACACTGCGTCGCCGCGCTTGTCCTAGTAACCTTCTTTTCGTTCCTGTTTCCACTGCCTGGCTGTTCTTCAGTGGGCTCACTCTGCCAAGTTAGCTGGTCATCCCAGTGTTCGAGGCACTCTGCTTCTATTCGCCAGCGCTTTTGGTGGCCGACTCAGAGCGTGACACGCGCCCGTTTCGTGGCTGCTTGTCCGGACTGCGCGCAGACTAAGTCAGGTAACCTCCTCCTGCCGGTCGCCTCAGACCGTCCCCATTCCTTCACGACCATGGTCTCACATCGCCCTAGACTTCATTACCGGTCTGCCTTGTCTGCGGGGAAGACGGTGATTCTTACGGGGTTGTCGAGCAGGTTTTCTAAGGCGGCATACTTCATTCCTCTCGCTAAACTTCCTTCCGCTAAGGAGACGGCACAAATCGTCATCGAGAATGTGTTCAGAATTCATGGCCTCTCCCCGTTAGGACGCCGTTTCAGACAGAGGTCCGCAATTCACGTCACAGTTTTGGAGGGAGTTCTGTCGTTTGATTGGTGCGTCCGTCAGTCTCTCTTCCGGGTTTCATCCCCAGTCTAACGGTCAAGAGAGAGGGCCAATCAGACGATTGGTCGCATACTACGAGCCTTTCTTTCAGAAACCCTGCGTCTTGGGCAGAACAGCTCCCCTGGGCAGAATACGCTCACAACTCGCTTCCTTCGTCTGCTACCGGGTTATCTTCCGCTTTCAGAGTAGTCTGTCTACCAGCCTCTCTGTTCTCATCCCAGCTTGCCGAGTCCAGCGCTCCCTCCGCTCAGGCGTTTGTCCAACGTTGTGAGCGCACCTGGAAGAGGGTGAGGTCTGACTTTGCCGTTACAGGGCACAGACTGTGAGAGCCGCCAATAAACGTAGGATTAAGAGTCCAAGGTATTCATGTCAGAGAGTGTGGCTTTCCACTGCGCAACCTTCCTCTTACGACAGCCTCTCGTGTTGACTCCGCTGTTCATTGGTCCGTTCCGTGTCCCCAGGTCGTCAATCCTGTCGCTGTGCGACTGCTTCTTCCGCGACATCTTCGCTTCGCGTCCATCCTGTCTTCCATGTCTCCTGTGTCAAGCCCTTTCTTCGCACTCTGCTCGTCTTCCCTCCTCCCGTCCTTGTCAGAGCGCACCTATTTACAAGGTACGTAGGATCATGGACATGCGTTCGGGACGGGGTCACCAATACTTAGTGGATTGGGAGGGTTACGGTCCTGAGGAGAGGAGTTGGGTTCCGTCTCGGGACGTGCTGGACCGTTCACTGATTGATGATTTCCTCCGTTGCCGCCAGGATTCCTCCCTCGAGTGCGCCAGGAGGCGCCGTGAGTGGGGGGTACTGTCATGTTTTGTCTTATATTGTCTTGTCATTTTGCTTTTCACTCTGTTCGTTTTCCCCTGCTGGTCTTTTTTAGGTTCGCTCCCCTTTTTTTCTCTCCTTCCTTCTCTCTCTTCTCTCTATCGTCTGTTCCTGCTCCCAGTTGTCCCTATTCCCCTAATCAATCATTTAGTCTTCCCACACCTATTCCCTATCTTTTCCCCTGATTAGAGTCCCTATTTCTCCCCTTGTTTTCCGTTTCTGTCCCTGTCGGATCCTTGTCTATTGTTCACCGTGCTGTGTCTTTGTATCGCCCTGTCGCTGCCGTGTTTCCCTCAGATGCTGCGTGGTGAGCAGGTGTCTGAGTCTGCTACGGTCAAGTGCCCCGAGGCAACCTGCAGTTTATTATCGAGTCTCCAGTCAGTTCTCGTGATTACGAGTGAAATTGTTTTTATGCTTTATTTACCGCTCCGATTTGTCTAGGAGTATTGCTATTTCCTTAAACTGGATTAAAG
>NW_025754940.1:0-8417 GCF_021184085.1 Oncorhynchus gorbuscha
ACTGTCTATTGTCTGACTGTTGTAACTGTCTATTGTCTGACTGTTGTAACTGTCTATTGTCTGACTGTTGTAACTGTCTATTGTCTGACTGTTGTAGCTGTCTATTGTCTGACTGTTGTAGCTGTCTATTGTCTGACTGTGTTGTAACTGTCTATTGTCTCTGTTGTAACTGTCTATTGTCTGACTGTTGTAACTGTCTATTGTCTGACTGTTGTAGCTAGCTGTTGTCTGTCTGTTGTTGTCTATTCTGACTGTTGTTGTAACTGTCTATTGTCTTCTGTGTTGACTGTCTGTAACTGTCTATTGTCTGACTGTTGTAACTGTCTATTGTCTGACTGTTGTAGCTGTCTATTGTCTGACTGTGTTGTAGCTGTCTATTGTCTGACTGTGTTGTAACTGTCTATTGTCTGACTGTGTTGTAACTGTCTATTGTCTGAATGTTGTAACTGTCTATTGTCTTCTGTGTTGTAACTGTCTATTGTCTGAATGTTGTAACTGTCTATTGTCTGACTGTTGTAACTGTCTATTGTCTTCTGTGTTGTAACTGTCTATTGTCTGACTGTTGTAACTGTCTATTGTCTTCTATGTTGTAACTGTCTATTGTCTTCTATGTTGTAACTGTCTATTGTCTGACTGTGTTGTAACTGTCTATTGTCTGACTGTGTTGTAACTGTCTATTGTCTTCTATGTTGTAACTGTCTACTATCTGACTGTGTTGTAGCTGTCTATTGTCTGACTGTTGTAACTGTCTATTGTCTTCTATGTTGTAACTGTCTATTGTCTGACTGTTGTAACTGTCTATTGTCTTCTGTGTTGTAACTGTCTATTGTCTTCTATGTTGTAACTGTCTATTGTCTGACTGTGTTGTAGCTGTCTATTGTCTGACTGTGTTGTAACTGTCTATTGTCTGACTGTTGTAACTGTCTATTGTCTGACTGTTGTAACTGTCTATTGTCTTCTGTGTTGTAACTGTCTATTGTCTGACTGTTGTAACTGTCTATTGTCTGACTGTTGTAACTGTCTATTGTCTGACTGTTGTAACTGTCTATTGTCTGACTGTTGTAACTGTCTATTGTCTGACTGTTGTAACTGTCTATTGTCTGACTGTTGTAACTGTCTATTGTCTGACTGTTGTAGCTGTCTATTGTCTGACTGTTGTAACTGTCTATTGTCTTCTGTGTTGTAACTGTCTATTGTCTGACTGTTGTAACTGTCTATTGTCTGACTATTGTAACTGTCTATTGTCTGACTGTTGTAACTGTCTATTGTCTGAATGTTGTAACTGTCTATTGTCTGACTGTTGTAACTGTCTATTGTCTGACTGTTGTAGCTGTCTATTGTCTGACTGTTGTAACTGTCTATTGTCTGACTGTTGTAACTGTCTATTGTCTGACTGTTGTAACTGTCTATTGTCTGACTGTGTTGTAGCTGTCTATTGTCTTCTATGTTGTAACTGTCTATTGTCTGACTGTTGTAACTGTCTATTGTCTTCTATGTTGTAACTGTCTACTGTCTGACTGTGTTGTAGCTGTCTATTGTCTGACTGTTGTAACTGTCTATTGTCTTCTGTGTTGTAACTGTCTATTGTCTGACTGTTGTAACTGTCTATTGTCTTCTATGTTGTAACTGTCTATTGTCTTCTATGTTGTAACTGTCTATTGTCTGACTGTGTTGTAACTGTCTATTGTCTGACTGTGTTGTAACTGTCTATTGTCTTCTATGTTGTAACTGTCTATTGTCTGACTGTGTTGTAACTGTCTATTGTCTGACTGTGTTGTAACTGTCTATTGTCTGACTGTTGTAACTGTCTATTGTCTTCTATGTTGTAACTGTCTATTGTCTGACTGTTGTTGTTATGCAGGTGAATGAGGACCCAAAAGCGACTTGGCGAAAACAGAGTCTTTATTCCAGTAAAGGAAATAGGCAATACTCCTAGACAAATCAGAGCAGAAAACAAAACATAAAAAACTAATTCCACTCGTAGTGACGAGGACAGACTGGAGACTCGACCATAAACTGTTGGTTGCCTCGGGAAGGCACCGACCGTAGCAGACTCAGACACCTGCTCACACGCAGCATCTGAGGGAAACAAGACACAGCACGGCGAACAATATACAAGGATCCGACAGGACAGAAACGGAAAACAAGGGGAGAAATAGGGACTCTAATCAGAGGACAAGATAGGGAACAGGTGTGGAAAGACTAAATGAGTGAGTAGGAGAATAGGAACAGCTGGGAGCAGGAACGGAACGATAGAGAGAGGAGAGAGAGGGAGGGGGAGAGAGAGGGATAGAAAAAGGGAACGAACCTAATAAGACCAGCAGGGGGAAACGAACAGAAGGGAAAGCATAATGACAAGACAATATAAGACAAAACATGACAGTTGTAACTGTCTATTGTCTTCTGTGTTGTAACTGTCTATTGTCTTCTATGTTGTAACTGTCTATTGTCTGACTGTTGTAACTGTCTATTGTCTGACTGTTGTAACTGTCTATTGTCTGACTGTTGTAACTGTCTATTGTCTTCTATGTTGTAACTGTCTATTGTCTGACTGTTGTTACTGTCTATTGTCTGACTGTTGTAACTGTCTATTGTCTGACTGTGTTGTAACTGTCTATTGTCTGACTGTTGTAACTGTCTATTGTCTGACTGTGTTGTAACTGTCTATTGTCTGACTGTGTTGTAACTGTCTATTGTCTGACTGTGTTGTACCTGCAGTTCATTTAGAGATACAGTATATTATCACACTGTCTATCAAAATAATATATGATTCGCTCAAGCCTCGTTGTGAGTATGCAGTGCTACTCAAAAATAGTCAGTCCTCAAGGGTTCTAGATTCCTAGAACTAGATATAATAGACAGGACTCAACGTAGGGTTTTAGATTCCTAGAACTAGATATATAGACAGGACTCAACGTAGGGTTCTAGATTCCTAGAACTAGATATATAGACAGGACTAAACATAGGGTTTTATATTCCTAGAACTAGATATATAGACAGGACTCAACGTAGGGTTATAGATTCCTAGAACTAGATATATAGACAGGACTAAACATAGGGTTTTAGATTCCTAGAACTAGATATAATAGACAGGACTCAACGTAGGGTTTTAGATTCCTAGAACTAGATATATAGACAGGACTCAACGTAGGGTTCTAGATTCCTAGAACTAGATATATAGACAGGACTAAACATAGGGTTTTATATTCCTAGAACTAGATATATAGACAGGACTCAACGTAGGGTTCTAGATTCCTAGAACTAGATATATAGACAGGACTAAACATAGGGTTTTAGATTCCTAGAACTAGATATATAGACAGGACTCAACGTAGGGTTTTAGATTCCTAGAACTAGATATATAGACAGGACTCAACGTAGGGTTCTAGATTCCTAGAACTAGATATATAGACAGGACTAAACATAGGGTTTTATATTCCTAGAACTAGATATATAGACAGGACTCAACGTAGGGTTCTGGATTCCTAGAACTAGATATATAGACAGGACTAAACATAGGGTTTTAGATTCCTAGAACTAGATATATAGACAGGACTAAACATAGGGTTGTAGATTCTAAGAACTAGATATATATAGACAGGACTAAACATAGGGTTGTAGATTCTAAGAACTAGATATATATAGACAGGACTAAACATAGGGTTGTAGATTCCTAGAACTAGATATATATAGACAGGACTAGAAAGAAAGAAATATGCCATTTAGCGGACGCTTTTATCCAAAGCGACTTACAGTCATGTGTGCATACATTCTACGTATGGGTGGTCCCGGGAATCGAACCCACTACCTGGCGTTACAAGCGCCATGCTCTACCAACTGAGCTACAGAAGGACCACTAAACATAGGGTTGTAGATTCCTAGAACTAGATATATATAGACAGGACTAATCATAGGGTTGTAGATTCCTAGAACTAGATATATAGACAGGACTAAACATAGGGTTGTAGATTCCTAGAACTAGATATATAGACAGGACTAAACACAGGGTTTTAGATTCCTAGAACTAGATATATAGACAGGACTAAACATAGGGTTGTAGATTCCTAGAACTAGATATATATATATATAGACAGGACTAAACATAGGGTTGTAGATTCCTAGAACGAGATATAATAGACAGGACTAAACATTGTAACGGTTCTCTTGTGGTGAAGTAGAGGCGGACCAAAATGCAGCGTGGTTTCTTTGATCCATGTTTAATAACAAAAAGATAAACACAAACACTACAAAACAATAAACGTGGAAAACCAAAAACAGCCCTATCTGGTGCAAAACACAGAGACAGAAACAATCACCCACAAACACACAGTGAAACCCAGGCTACCTAAATATGGTTCCCAACCAGAGACAATGACTAACACCTGCCTCTGATTGAGAACCATATCAGGCCAGACATAGAAATAGACAAACAAGACATCCAACATAGAATGCCCACTCAGATCACACCCTGACCAACCAAAACATAGACAAAATACAAAGCAAACTATGGTCAGGGTGTGACAAACATAGGGTTTTAGATTCCTAGAACTAGATATATAGACAGGACTAAACTTAGGGTTCTAGATTCCTAGAACTAGATATATAGACAGGACTAAACATAGGCTTCTAGATTCCTAGAACTAGATATAATAGACAGGACTAAACATAGGGTTCTAGATTCCTAGAACTAGATATATATAGACAGGACTAAACATAGGGTTCTATATTCCTACAACTAGATATAATAGACAGGACTAAACATAGGCTTCTAGATTCCTAGAACTAGATATATAGACAGGACTAAACATAGGCTTCTAGATTCCTAGAACTAGATATAATAGACAGGACTAAACATCGGGTTGTAGATTCCTAGAACTGAGACAGGACTAAACATAGGCTTCTAGATTCCTAGAACTGAGACAGGACTAAATGTTACCATTACAGACAAGTTAAACCACATCTTCAAGGACAACTGTCTGGGAGAGCAGCACCAGTGGCACAGCACAGTGAGTATATACGACTACCATATATATTTCATTTAGCTCCAGGCAGCTATTTCCCAAGGGACATTTGAAATGCCCCATCAAATGATGCAATGTTCCCTTTCACTGGACTTGTGTTGTGTGCCTAAAAGCTGGGAGCCACATTCATCTTTGAAATAACCCAATCCCTTTTCTGGCTGGCCTGGTGGGCGTGTGTTACTAGTCTGTTCTATTTGTAGTGTGTGTCGGAGCGAGGTGCAATCTGTTCTGTCTGTTGTGTCTGGCCCTAACACACTGACATGCTACACATCAGAGGGTTAGGCTGAGGAGCTAATA
Source organism: Oncorhynchus gorbuscha (assembly GCF_021184085.1). Lineage (NCBI taxonomy): Eukaryota > Metazoa > Chordata > Actinopteri > Salmoniformes > Salmonidae > Oncorhynchus > Oncorhynchus gorbuscha. The sequence continues at coordinate 5,319 of NW_025754940.1, forward strand.
TGTTTACAGCCTAACTCATTTATTTGTTGTCAGCTAATAGTTGTAGCGTTCGTGATTGACCAACCTCATGGTACTGAACCCCGTGAATCCATATGACTGCTTTCATATTCTGCTTGACAGCATCAATAATGACAGCATCAACAATGACAGCATCAACAATGACAGCATCACTAATGGCAGCATCAGCAATGACAGCATCAACAAGGACAGCATCACTAATGACAGACTCAACAATGACAGCATCAACAAGGACAGCATCAACAATGACAGCATCAACAAGGACAGACTCAACAATGACAGCATCAACAATGACAGCATCAACAATGACAGCATCAACAAGGACAGACTCAACAATGACAGCATCAACAAGGACAGCATTGCCAATGACAGCATCACTAATGACAGCATCAACAAGGACAGAATCAGCAATGACAGCATCAACAATGACATCATCACTAATGACAGCATCAACAATGACAGCATCAACAAGGACAGCATCACTAATGACAGCATCAACAATGACAGCATCAACAAGGACAGCATTGCCAATGACAGCATCAACAAGGACAGCATCAACAATGACAGCATCAACAATGACAGCATCACCAATGACAGCATCAACAATGACAGCATCACTAATGACAGCATCACCAATGACAGCATCAACAATGACAGCATCACCAATGCCAGCATTACCCATGACAGCATCACTAATAACAGAATCACTAATGACAGCATTACCAATGGCAATAGCATCCATTTAACAGCATCACCAATGACAGTAACACCAATGACAGCATCACTAATGACAGCATCAACAATGACAGCATCAACAATGACAGCATCACCAATGACAGCATCAACAATGACAGCATCACTAATGACAGCATCACCAATGACAGCATCACCAATGACAGCATCACCAATGGCAGCATCACTAATGACAGCATCAACAATGACAGCATCAACAAGGACAGCATCACTAATGACAGCATCAACAATGACAGCATCAACAAGGACAGCATTGCCAATGACAGCATCACCAATGACAGCATCAGCAATGACGGTATAAACAATGACAGCATCGCCAATGACAGCATCACCAATGACAGTATCACCAATGACAGCATTACCCATGACAGCATCACTAATAACAGAATCACTAATGACAGCATTACCAATGGCAATAGCATCCATTTAACAGCATCACCAATGACAGTAACACCAATGACAGCATCACCAATGACAGTAACACCAATGACAGCATCACCAATGACAGTAACACCAATGACAGCACTACAGGAAAAGCCCAGGACTCATAGTCTGCCTCCACTTTGTTTTCTCTTCATGGTTTTATGCTGGGTATCTGGGTATTTTCTCTCTCTGTGCACCTGGTTATCAGGGGGATTTGGGAAGGTTGTGGCTGTTTTGTCTCTCTGTACACCTGGTTATCAGGGGGATTTGGGAAAGTTGTGGCTGGTTTCTCTCTCTGTGTGCACCTGGTTATCAGGGGGATTTGGGAAGGTTGTGGCTGGTTTCCTCTCTCTGTGCACCTGGTTATCAGGGGGATTTGGGAAGGTTGTGGCTGGTTTCTCTCTCTCTGTACACCTGGTTATCAGGGGGATTTGGGAAGGTTGTGGCTGGTTTCTCTCTCTCTGTACACCTGGTTATCAGGGGGATTTGGGAAGGTTGTGGCTGTTTCCTCTCTCTGTACACCTGGTTATCAGGGGGATTTGGGAAGGTTGTGGCTGGTTTCTCTCTCTGTGTGCACCTGGTTATCAGGGGGATTTGGGAAGGTTGTGGCTGGTTTCTCTCTCTGTGTGCACCTGGTTATCAGGGGGATTTGGGAAGGTTGTGGCTGTTTCCTCTCTCTGTGCACCTGGTTATCAGGGGGATTTGGGAAGGTTGTGGCTGGTTTCTCTCTCTGTGCACCTGGTTATCAGGGGGATTTGGGAAGGTTGTGGCTGGTTTCTCTCTCTGTGCACCTGGTTATCAGGGGGGGATTTGCACCTGGTTATCAGGGGAGGTTGTGGCTGGTTTCTCTCTCTGTGCACCTGGTTATCAGGGGGATTTGGGAAGGTTGTGGCTGGTTTCTCTCTCTGTGCACCTGGTTATCAGGGGGATTTGGGAAGGTTGTGGCTGGTTTCTCTCTCTGTGCACCTGGTTATCAGGGGATTTGGGAAGGTTGTGGCTGGTTTCTCTCTGTGCACCTGGTTATCAGGGGATTTGGGAAGGTTGTGGCTGGTTTCTCTCTCTGTGCACCTGGTTATCAGGGGATTTGGGAAGGTTGTGGCTGGTTTCTCTCTCTGTGCACCTGGTTATCAGGGGATTTGGGAAGGTTGTGGCTGGTTTCTCTCTGTGCACCTGGTTATCAGGGGGATTTGGGAAGGTTGTGGCTGGTTTCTCTCTCTGTGCACCTGGTTATCAGGGGGATTTGGGAAGGTTGTGGCTGGTTTCTCTCTCTGTGCACCTGGTTATCAGGGGAATTTAGGAAGGTTGTGGCTGTTTTGTCTCTCTGTGCACCTGGTTATCAGGGGGAATATTTAGTTACATCATAAAATAATGAAACGTGAGCCTTCTGCCTACGCAAAGTGGGACTATATAATAACATTAAATTAACAAGTCCAGCCGTTAATCTTTTTCACATATCACTTTTATTTAAGAAAGAAAAACATCAAATTTGCTTCTTCAATTGTAGTTCAGTAAAAGACACCCAGTTCTCACCTTCTTTTTCAACAACGTCTTCAGAATATGATTCTTTTGTGTTTTAATTTCAGCACCCATACATCCTGCGGTTTATGACTACAACACACACACACACACACACACACACACACACACACACACACACACACACACACACACACACACACAGACACAGACACACACACACACACACACACACACACACACACACACACACACACACACACACACACACACACACACACACACACACACACACACAGACACACACACACACACACACACACACACACACACACACCGTGAGCGTTGATAATTGAACATGCAGATAGCAGAACAGAGAAATACATGTGAAAATATATTCCATTTATATAATTTAACAGTTCCATTTGA
>NW_025754942.1:0-8416 GCF_021184085.1 Oncorhynchus gorbuscha
CAGTCTCACCAGTCTCTGTTGTTCCAGTAACAGGTCAGTCAGTCAGTCAGTCAGTCAGTCAGTCAGTCAGCCAGTCAGTCAGTCAGTCAGTCAGTCAGTCAGTCAGTCAGTCAGTCAGTCAGTCAGTCAGTCAGTCTCTGTTGTTCCAGTAACAGGTCAGTCAGTCAGTCAGTCTCACCAGTCTCTGTTGTTCCAGTAACAGGTCAGTCAGTCTCACCAGTCTCTGTTGTGCCAGTAACAGGTTAGTCTCCTCCTCCTCTCTCCTGTACTAACCCTCAGTCAGTCAGTCTCACCAGTCTCTGTTGTCCCAGTAACAGGTCAGTCAGTCAGTCTCACCAGTCTATGTTGTTCCAGTAACAGGTCAGTCAGTCTCACCAGTCTCTGTTGTTCCAGTAACAGGTCAGTCAGTCAGTCTCACCAGTCTCTGTTGTCCCAGTAACAGGTCAGTCAGTCAGTCAGTCAGTCTCACCAGTCTCTGTTGTTCCAGTAACAGGTCAGTCAGTCTCACCAGTCTCTGTTGTTCCAGTAACAGGTCAGTCAGTCTCACCAGTCTCTGTTGTTCCAGTAACAGGTCAGTCAGTCTCACCAGTCTCTGTTGTTCCAGTAACAGGTCAGTCAGTCAGTCTCACCAGTCTCTGTTGTTCCAGTAACAGGTTAGTCTCCTCCTCCTCTCTCCTGTACTAACCCTCAGTCAGTCAGTCAGTCTCACCAGTCTCTGTTGTCCCAGTAACAGGTTAGTCAGTCAGTCAGTCTCACCAGTCTCTGTTGTTCCAGTAACAGGTCAGTCAGTCTCACCAGTCTCTGTTGTTCCAGTAACAGGTCAGTCAGTCTCACCAGTCTCTGTTATTCCAGTAACAGGTTAGTCTCCTCCTCCTCTCTCCTGTACAAACCCTCAGTCAGTCTCACCAGTCTCTGTTGTCCCAGTAACAGGTTAGTCTCCTCCTCCTCTCTCCTGTACTAACCCTCAGTCAGTCAGTCTCACCAGTCTCTGTTGTCCCAGTAACAGGTTAGTCTCCTCCTCCTCTCTCCTGTACTAACCATCAGTCAGTCTCACCAGTCTCTGTTGTCCCAGTAACAGGTTAGTCTCCTCCTCCTCTCTCCTGTATATACTAACCCTCAGTTGTCAGTCTCACCAGTCTCTGTTGTCCCAGTAACAGGTTAGTCTCCTCCTCCTCTCTCCTGTACTAACCCTCAGTCAGTCAGTCTCACCAGTCTCTGTTGTCCCAGTAACAGGTTAGTCTCCTCCTCCTCTCTCCTGTACAAACCCTCAGTCAGTCAGTCTCACCAGTCTCTGTTGTCCCAGTAACAGGTTAGTCTCCTCCTCCTCTCTCCTGTACAAACCCTCAGTCAGTCAGTCAGTCTCACCCAGTCTCTGTTGTCCCAGTAACAGGTTAGTCTCCTCCTCCTCTCTCCTGTACAAACCCTCAGTCAGTCAGTCAGTCTCACCAGTCTCTGTTGTCCCAGTAACAGGTTAGTCAGTCAGTCAGTCAGTCTCACCAGTCTCTGTTGTCCCAGTAACAGGTCAGTCAGTCAGTCAGTCAGCCAGTCAGTCTCACCAGTCTCTGTTGTTCCAGTAACAGGTCAGTCTCCTCCCCCTCTCTCCTGTACTAACCCTCAGTCAGTCTCACCAGTCTCTGTTGTCCCAGTAACAGGTTAGTCTCCTCCTCCTCTCTCCTGTACTAACCCTCAGTCAGTCAGTCTCACCAGTCTCTGTTGTTCCAGTAACAGGTCAGTCAGCCAGTCTCACCAGTCTCTGTTGTCCCAGTAACAGGTTAGTCTCCTCCTCTCTCCTGTACTAACCCTCAGTCAGTCAGTCTCACCAGTCTCTGTTGTTCCAGTAACAGGTCAGTCAGTCAGTCTCACCAGTCTCTGTTGTTCCAGTAACAGGTCAGTCAGTCAGTCAGTCTCACCAGTCTCTGTTGTTCCAGTAACAGGTCAGTCAGTCTCACCAGTCTCTGTTGTTCCAGTAACAGGTCAGTCAGTCAGTCAGTCAGTCTCACCAGTCTCTGTTGTTCCAGTAACAGGTCAGTCAGTCAGTCAGTCAGTCTCACCAGTCTCTGTTGTTCCAGTAACAGGTCAGTCAATCTCACCAGTCTCTGTTGTTCCAGTAACAGGTCAGTCTCACCAGTCTCTGTTGTTCCAGTAACAGGTCAGTCAGTCAGTCAGTCAGTCTCACCAGTCTCTGTTGTTCCAGTAACAGGTCAGTCAGTCAGTCAGTCTCACCAGTCTCTGTTGTTCCAGTAACAGGTCAGTCAGTCAGTCTCACCAGTCTCTGTTGTTCCAGTAACAGGTCAGTCAGTCAGTCTCACCAGTCTCTGTTGTTCCAGTAACAGGTCAGTCAGTCTCACAGTCTCTGTTGTTCCAGTAACAGGTCAGTCAGTCTCACCAGTCTCTGTTGTTCCAGTAACAGGTCAGTCAGTCAGTCTCACCAGTCTCTGTTGTTCCAGTAACAGGTCAGTCAGTCAGTCTCACCAGTCTCTGTTGTTCCAGTAACAGGTCAGTCAGTCAGTCTCACCAGTCTCTGTTGTTCCAGTAACAGGTCAGTCAGTCAGTCTCACCAGTCTCTGTTGTTCCAGTAACAGGTCAGTCAGTCAGTCTCACCAGTCTCCTGTTGTTCCAGTAACAGGTCAGTCAGTCAGTCTCTGCCAGTCTCTGTTGTCCCAGTAACAGGTCAGTCAGTCAGTCAGTCAGTCAGTCTCACCAGTCTCTGTTGTTCCAGTAACAGGTCAGTCAGTCTCACCAGTCTCTGTTGTTCCAGTAACAGGTCAGTCAGTCTCACCAGTCTCTGTTGTTCCAGTAACAGGTCTCAGTTCAGTAACAGGTCAGTCAGTCAGTCTCACCAGTCTCTGTTGTTCCAGTAACAGGTTAGTCTCTCACCAGTCTCTGTTGTTCAGTAACTCCTGTCCAGTCTCACCAGTCTCTGTTGTTCCAGTAACAGTCAGTCAGTCAGTCTCACCAGTCTCTGTTGTTCCAGTAACAGGTCAGTCAGTCAGTCTCACCAGTCTCTGTTGTTCCAGTAACAGGTCAGTCAGTCAGTCTCACCAGTCTCTGTTGTTCCAGTAACATTGTCAGTCAGTCAGTCTCACCAGTCTCTGTTGTGCCAGTAACAGGTCAGTCAGTCTCACCAGTCTCTGTTGTTCCATTAACAGGTCAGTCAGTCAGTCAGTCTCACCAGTCTCTGTTGTTCCAGTAACAGGTCAGTCAGTCAGTCTCACCAGTCTCTGTTGTTCCAGTAACAGGTCCACAGTCAGTCTCAGTTCCAGTAACAGGTCAGTCAGTCTCACCAGTCTCTGTTGTTCCAGTAACAGGTCAGTCAGTCAGTCACCAGTCTCTGTTGTTCCAGTAACAGGTCAGTCAGTCAGTCTCACCAGTCTCTGTTGTTCCAGTAACAGGTCAGTCAGTCAGTCTCACCAGTCTCTGTTGTTCCAGTAACAGGTCAGTCAGTCAGTCTCACCAGTCTCTGTTGTTCCAGTAACAGGTCAGTCAGTCAGTCAGTCTCACCAGTCTCTGTTGTTCCAGTTCCAGGTCAGTCAGTCTCACCAGTCTCTGTTGTTCCAGTAACAGGTCAGTCAGTCAGTCAGTCAGTCTCACCAGTCTCTGTTGTTCCAGTAACAGGTCAGTCCAGTCAGTCTCACCAAGTCTCTGTTGTTCCAGTAACAGGTCAGTCCAGTCAGTCTCACCAGTCTCTGTTGTTCCAGTAACAGGTCAGCCAGTCAATTCACCAGTCTCTGTTGTTCCAGTAACAGGTCAGTCCAGTCTCACCAGTCTCTGTTGTTGTTCCAGTAACAGGTCAGCCTCCTCCTTCTCCCTCCCGATTGCTGAATCTCCATGTCCTGCAGCCTGGGAGGAGAGAGACCCTGGGGAGTTTAACCAGTTGAGCGGACAGGCGTTTTGCACCGTTTGCCATCGTTTTAGTCACCAATAAAGCACGAGGGCAATATTGTATTATTCATGCAATAGTGCCCCCCTCCCACCTGGAATTGTTAATTTATGTCTGAGAAAAACCCACTTTCAGCACATTTGATCTGCAATACAAGTATAAAACCTACATGATGGTGAAACATAGTGAACAATCCCCTCATACTTTTATTATAGTGATATATATACAGGGCATTCGGAAAGTATTCAGACCCCTTGGATATTTTCCACATTGTGTTACGTTACAGCCATTCGGATTAAATAGTTTCCCCCCTCATCAATCTACATACAATAGCCCATAAAGACAAAGCAACAAAAACTCAAATATCACATTTACATAAGTATTCAGACCCTTTGGCTCAGTACTTTGTTGAAGCACCTTTGCGATTACAGCCTCTTGTCTTCTTGGGTATGGCTACTAGAGCTTGGCACACCTGTATTTGGGAGTTTCTCCCATTCTTCTCTGCAGATCCTCTCAAGCTCTGTCAGGTTGGATGAAGCGACTTGCACAGCTATTTTCAGGTTTCTCCAGAGATGTTCGATCTGGTTCAGGTCCGGGCTCTCTGGCTGGGTCACTCAGGACATTCAGAGACTTGTCCCAGAAGCCACTCCTGCATTGTGTTGCCTGTGTAGCTTAGGGTCGTTGTCCTGTTGGAAGGTGAACTTTCGCCCCAGTCTGGAGCTCCAGTGCTCTGGAGCAGGTTTTCATCAAAGATTCTCTGTACTTTGCTCCATCCATCTTTCCCTTGATCCTGACTAGCAAAAATGTTTTTTTTTAACTGTTTTTACTATGTCATTATGGCTATATTTTGTGTAGATCGATGAGGGGATGAAAAAGTATTTAATTAATTTACAGGCTGTAACAAAATGTGGAAGAAGGGAAGAGCCTGAATATTTCCTGAAGGCACTGCACTTATAATCTGTTTTTTTACCCAAAATATTTCACCTTCTTTATTACTTTACCAAACATATCATGACATTAGTATGCATTTAAAAATATATATAATTCTAGTTGGTTTCAGGTACTGTCATCTTAAGAGGCTCTCGCTCCGTCTCTCGCTCCGTCTCTCTCTCTCTCTCTCTCTCTCTCTCTCTCTCTCTCTCTCTCTCTCTCTCTCTCTCTCTCTCTCTCTCTCTCTCTCTCTCTCTCTCTCTCTCTCTCTCTCTCTCTCTCTCTCTCTCTCTCTCTCTCTCTCTCTCTCTCTCGCTCTCGCTCCTCCTCTCTCTCTCTCTCTCTCTCTCTCTCTCTCTCTCGCTCCCCCTCGCTCCCCTCGCTCCTTCCCCTCTCTCTCTAGCTCCCTCTCTCTCACTAATATCTATATCTCTCGCTCCTCTCCTCTCTCGCTCCTCTCTACGCTCACTCTCTCTCTCCTCCTCGCTCCCTCTCTCGCTCACTCTCTCGCTCTCTCGCTCCCTCTCTCTCTGGCTCCCTCTCTCTCTCGCTCCTCTCTCTCTCGCTCCTCTCTCTCTCTCTTCCTCCCTCTCTCTCTCTTCCTCCTCTCTCTCTCTTCCTCCCTCTCTCTCTTCCTCCCTCTCTCTTCCTCCCTCTCTCTCTCTCTTCCTCCCTCTCTCTCTCTCGCTCCCTCCCTCTCTCTCTCTCGCTCCCTCCTCTCTCTCTCTCTCGCTCCCTCCTCTCTCTCTCTACCCCTCTCTCTCTCGCTCCCCCTCTCTCTCTCGCTCCTCTCTCTCTCTCTCTCTCTCTCCACTGTATCCTCTCTCTCTCTCTCTCTCTCTCTCTCTCCCTCTGCTCCGTCTCTCTCTCTCGCTCCGTCTCGCTCCGTCTCTCTCTCTCCCTCTCGCTCCGTGTCTCTCTCTCTCTCTCTCTCTCTCTCTCTCTCTCTCTCTCTCTCTCTCGCTCCCCCTCTCTCGCTCCCTCTCTCTCGCTCCCGCTCCCTCTCTCTCTCTCTCTCTAGCTCCCCTCTCTCGCTCCCCTCTCTGCTCCCCCTCTCTCGCTCCCCTCTCTGTCCTACTCGCTCCCTCTCTCGCTCCCCTCTCTCGCTCCCCCTCTCTCGCTCCCCTCTCTCGCTCCCCTCTCTACGCTCCCCCTCTCTCTCTCCTCTCTCTCTCTCTCTCTCTCTCTCTCTCTCTCTCTCTCTCTCTCTCTCTCTCTCTCTCTCTCTCTCTCCTCTCTCTCTCTCTCTCTCTCTCTCTCTCTCTCTCTCTCTCTCTCTCTCTCTCTCTCTCTCTCTCTCTCTCTCTCTCTCTCTCTCTCTCTCTCTCCCTCTCTCTCTCCCTCTCTCTCTGCTGCTCTCTCTCTCTCTCGCTCTCCCTCTCTCTCTCGCTCCTCTCTACTCTCTCTGCTCTCTCTCTCTCCCTCTCTCTCTCTCTCTCTCTCTCTCTCTCGCTCCCTCTCTCTCTCTGCTCCTCTCTCTCTCGCTCCTCTCTCTCTCCTCCTCTCTCTCTCTCGCTCCCTCTCTCGCTCCTCTCTCTCCTCTCTCGCTCCTCTCTCTCGCTCCCTCTCTCTCTCGCTCCCTCTCTCTCTCTCTTCCTCCCTCTCTCTCTCTTCCTCCCTCTCTCTCTCTTCCTCCCTCTCTCTCTTCCTCCCTCTCTCTCTTCCTCCCTCTCTCTCTTCCTCCCTCTCTCTCTCTCGCTCCCTCCCTCTCTCTCTCTCGCTCCCTCCCTCCCTCTCTCTCTCTCGCTCCCTCCCTCTCTCTCTCTCGCTCCCTCTCTCTCTCGCTCCCTCTCTCTCTCGCTCCCTCTCTCTCTCGCTCCCTCTCTCTCTCCCTCTCTCGCTCCCTCTCTCTCTCGCTCCCTCTCTCTCTCGCTCCCTCTCTCTCTCGCTCCCTCTCTCTCTCCCTCTCTCGCTCCCCCTCTCTCTCTCGCTCCCTCTCTCTCTCTCTCTCTCTCTCCACTGTATCCCTCTCTCTCTCTCTCTCTCTCTCTCTCTCTCTCCCTCTCGCTCCGTCTCTCTCTCTCTCGCTCCCTCTCTCTCGCTCCGTCTCGCTCCGTCTCTCTCTCTCCCTCTCGCTCCGTGTCTCTCTCTCTCTCTCTCTCTCTCTCTCTCTCTCTCTCTCTCTCTCTCTCTCTCTCTCTCTCTCTCTCTCGCTGTCTCTCTCTCGCTCTCTCTCTCTCGCTCCCCCTCTCTCGCTGTCTCTCTCTCGCTCCCTCTCTCTCGCTCCCTCTCTCTCGCTCCCTCTCTCTCTCTCGCTCCCTCTCTCGCTCCCTCTCTCTCTCTCTCCCTCTCTCTCTCTCCCTCTCTCTCTCTCCCTCTCTCTCTCTCACTCCGTCTCTCTCTCTCGCTCCTTCTGGGAGACATTGAAGGCTGACAGTTGATTTAATGATTGATTAACAAAGCTACATTTGTATGTTGTTCCCTTCCTCCCTCTCCCCCACACCTCTTCTCCATCTCCCTCCCTCCCTTCCTCCCTCTCCCCCACACCTCTTCTCCCTCTCCCTCCCTCCCTCTCCCTCCATTCCTCCCTCTCCCTCCCTTCCTCCCTCTCCCCCACACCTCTTCTCCATCTCCCTCCCTCCTTCCTCCCTCTCCCCACACCTCTTCTCCATCTCCCTCTCCCCACACCTCTTCTCCCTCTCCCTCCCTCCCTCTCCCTCCCTTCCTCCCTCTCCCCCACACCTCTTCTCCATCTCCAGTTTGATGTCTATCCCTTGTTTCTCCAGTAGTTCTCGCTGAGCGTAGGTCCAGTCCTCTGGCTCCCCCTGGAGGCCTGTGTTGGCAGTGCATTCGGTCTCCTGGTGGCTGGGACTGGTACTGCTCCTCTCTCTCTGTTCTCTCTCCAGACGGGCCTGTTCTGGGTGGGTGAACCGGAACACATGGTTCTTCCCCATCACTATACGGTTACCTGGGGGGAGGGGAAGGAGAAGAGAGGAAGAGTGGAGGTGGAGGAGGAAGAGGAGGAGGGAAGAGGGTCAGAAAATAGAAGACATATTGAACATGACAAAAAATGGTCAGGAAGACTTTCATGTGGACAGGATGTTAGGTAGAAAGCTAGACTGACCGTTTCAGCAAAAGGATTATTTGAATTAAAGAATGAACTGCCAATATGGCAACATTTTGGAATGTTGTGTTTGTCCAGTAATCGTGACTATAGCCCAGTAGTAGTAGTAGTAGTAGTAGTAGTAGTAGTAGTGACTATAGCCCAGTAGTAGTAGTAGTAGTAGTAGTAGTAGTAGTGACTATAGCCCAGTAGTAGTAGTAGTAGTAGTAACTATAGCCCAGTAGTAGTAGTAGTAGTAGTAGTAGTGACTATAGCCCAGTAGTAGTAGTAGTAGTAGTAGTAGTAGTGACTATGGCCCAGTGGTAGTAGTAGTAGTAGTAGTAGTGAGCTATGGCCAGTAGTAGTAGTAGTAGTAGTAGTAGTAGTAACTATGGCCAGTAGTAGTAGTAGTAGTGGTGAGTGGTGACTATAGCCCAGTAGTAGTAGTAGTAGTGAGTAGTGGTGACTATGGCCCAGTGGTAGTAGTAGTAGTAGTGACTATGGCCCAGTGGTAGTAGTAGTAGTAGTAGTAGTAGTAGTGACTATAGCCCAGTGGTAGTAGT
>NW_025754943.1:0-8413 GCF_021184085.1 Oncorhynchus gorbuscha
TGTCATGCAGGTGAAGGAGGACCCAAACGCGACTTAACAGAAACAGAGTTTATTAATGTTCAAAAAACAGAATAACTGAAATCCTCTAGATTTGTAGAGGGGAAAAACAACTGGAGAAGCGGCCACAGACTGCAGGTCGCTTCGGGTTAGGCGCAGGCCGTAGTCAACTGAGACACCTGCTCACACGCAGCGTCTGAAGAAGGCACAAAACACGACAGGACAGGGTGATACACAATCACGGCAAAAAACCACGACAGGACAGGACATGGCATAATCACAGCATGGTGAATACAAAACAAGGAACCCGACGGAACAGGAACGGATCACAAAAGGAATAAATGAGAGGAGTCTAATCAGGGGAAAGGATCGGGAACAGGTGTGGGAAGACTAAATGATGATTAGGGGAATAGGAACAGCTGGGAGCAGGAGGCAGACGACAGAAGAAGAGAGAGCGAGAGAGTGAAGAGGGAGGGGAGAGAGAAGGATAGAACCAAACAAGACCAGCAGGGGGAAACGAATAGCATGGGAGCACAGGGACAAGACATGACAATAAATGACAAACATGACAGTACCCCCCTCACCGACGCCTCTGGCGCACTCGAGGAGAATCCTGGCGGCAACGGAGGAAATCATCGATGAGCGAACGGTCCAGCACGTCCCGAGCGGAACCCAACTCCTCTCCTCAGGACCGTAACCCTCCCAATCCACTAGGTATTGGTGACCCCGTCCCGAACGCATGTCCATAATTTTATGTACCTTGTAAATAGGTGCGCTCGACAGGACGGGAGGGGAGGAAGACGAACGGGGGTGCGAAGAAAGGGCTTAACACAGGAGACATGGGAAGACAGGATGGACGCGACGAAGATGTCGCGGAAGAAGCATGGTCGCACAGCGACTGGGATTGACGACCTGGGAGACGGAGCGGACCAATGAACAGCGGAGTCAACCTCAGAAGCTGTCGTAAGAGGAAGGTTGCGAGTGGAAAGCCACACTCTCTGGCCGCAACAATACCTTGGACTCTTAATCCTGCGTTTATTGGCGGCTCTCACCGTCTGTGCCCTGTAACGGCAAAGTGCAGACCTCACCCTCCTCCAGGTGCGCTCACAACGTTGGACAAACGCTTGAGGCGGGAGAACGCTGGACTCGGCAAGCTGGGCTGAGAACAAGAGGCTGTGTGAGCTACTCTGAAACGGAGATAACCCGGTAGCAGACGAAGGAAGCGGGTGGCGTATTCTGCCCAGGGAGCTGTTCTGCCCAAGACCAGGGTTCCTGAAAGAAAGGCTGCGTATATGCGACCAATCGTCTGATTAGCCCTCTCTGTGACCGTTAGACTGGGGATGAAACCCGGAAGAGAGACTGACGGACGCACCAATCAAACGACAGAACTCCCTCCAAAACTGTGACGTGAATTGCGGACCTCTGTCTGAAACGGCGTCTAACGGGAGGCCATGAATTCTGAATACATTCTCAATAATGATTTGTGCCGTCTCCTTAGCGGAAGGAAGTTTAGCGGGGAATGAAATGTGCCGCCTTAGAGAACCTATCGACAACCGTCAGAATCACAGTCTTCCCCGCAGACAAAGGCAGACCGGTAATGAAGTCTAAGGCAATGTGAGACCATGGTCGAGAAGGAATGGGGAAGCGGTCTGAGACGACCGGCAGGAGAGAGTTACCCGGCTTGAGTCTGCAGCGCAGTCCGAACAGGCAGCCACGAAACGGCGCGTGTCACGCTCCTGAGTCGGCCACCAAAAGCGCTGGCGAATAGACGCAAGAGTGCCTCGAACACCGGGATGACCCGCTAACTTGGCAGAGTGAGCCCACTGAAGAACAGCCAGACGAGTGGAAACAGGAACGAAAAGGAGGTTACTAGGACAAGCGCGGCGACGCAGTGTGCGTGAGTGCTTGCTTAACCTGTCTTTCAATTCCCCAGACTGTTAACCCGACAACACGCCCATAAGGAAGAATCCCCTCGGGATCAGTAGAAGCCACAGAAGAACTAAACAGACGGGATAAGGCATCAGGCTTGGTGTTCTTGCTACCCGGACGGTAAGAAATCACAAACTCGAAACGAGCGAAAAACAACGCCCAACGAGCTTGACGGGCATTAAGTCGTTTGGCAGAACGGATGTACTCAAGGTTCTTATGGTCTGTCCAAACGACAAAAGGAACGGTCGCCCCCTCCAACCACTGTCGCCATTCGCCTAGGGCTAAGCGGATGGCGAGCAGTTCACGGTTACCCACATCATAGTTGCGCTCAGATGGCGACAGGCGATGAGAAAATAAGCGCAAGGATGAACCTTATCGTCAGACTGGGAGCGCTGGGATAGAATGGCTCCCACGCCTACCTCTGAAGCGTCAACCTCGACAATGAATTGTCTAGTGACGTCAGGAGTAACGAGGATAGGAGCGGACGTAAAACGTTCTTTTAGAAGATCAAAAGCTCCCTGGGCGGAACCGGACCACTTAAAACACGTCTTGACAGAAGTAAGAGCTGTGAGAGGGGCAGCAACTTGACCGAAATTACGAATGAAACGCCGATAGAAATTAGCGAAACCTAAGAAGCGCTGCAACTCGACACGTGACCTTGGAACGGGCCAATCACTGACAGCTTGGACCTTAGCGGAATCCATCTGAATGCCTTCAGCGGAAATAACGGAACCGAGAAAAGTAACGGAGGAGACATGAAAAGAGCACTTCTCAGCCTTTACGTAGAGACAATTTTCTAAAAGGCGCTGTAGAACACGTCGAACGTGCTGAACATGAATCTCGAGTGACGGAGAAAATCAGGATATCGTCAAGATAGACAAAAACAAAAATGTTCAGCATGTCTCTCAGAACATCATTAACTAATGCCTGAAAAACAGCTGGCGCATTGGCGAGACCGAACGGCAGAACCCGGTACTCAAAATGCCCTAACGGAGTATTAAACGCCGTTTTCCACTCGTCCCCCTCTCTGATGCGCACGAGATGGTAAGCGTTACGAAGGTCCAACTTAGTAAAGCACCTGGCTCCCTGCAGAATCTCGAAGGCTGATGACATAAGGGGAAGCGGATAACGATTCTTAACCGTTATGTCATTCAGCCCTCGATAATCCACGCAGGGCGCAGAGTACCGTCCTTCTTCTTAACAAAAAAGAACCCCGCCCCGGCCGGAGAGGAAGAAGGCACTATGGTACCGGCGTCAAGAGACACAGACAAATAATCCTCGAGAGCCTTACGTTCGGGGAGCCGACAGAGAGTATAGTCTACCTCGAGGAGGAGTGGTCCCCGGAAGGAGATCAATACTACAATCATACGACCGGTGAGGAGGAAGGGAGTTGGCTCGGGACCGACTGAAGACCGTGCGCAGATCATGATATTCCTCCGGCACTCCTGTCAAATCGCCAGGTTCCTCCTGAGAAGTAGGGACAGAAGAAATGGGAGGGATGGCAGACATTAAACACTTCACATGACAAGAAACGTTCCAGGATAGGATAGAATTACTAGACCAATTAATAGAAGGATTATGACATACAAGCCAGGGGTGACCCAAAACAACAGGTGTAAACGGTGAACGGAAAATCAAAAAGACATAGTCTCACTGTGGTTACCAGATACTGTGAGAGTTAAAGGTAGTGTCTCAAATTTGATACTGGGAAGATGACTACCATCTAAGGCAAACATGGGCGTAGGCCTGTCTAACGGTCTGAAAGGAATGTTATGTTTCCGAGCCCATGCTTCGTCCATGAAACAACCCTCAGCCCCAGAGTCAATCAAAGCACTGCATGTAGCACCCGAACCGGTCCAGCGTAGATGGACCGACATAGTAGTACAAGATCTAGATGAAGGGACCTGAGTAGTAGCGCTCACCAGTAGCCCTCCGCTTACTGATGGGCTCTGGCCTCTTACTGGACATGAAATAACAAAATGTCCAGCAACTCCGCAATAGAGGCACAGGCGGTTGGTGATCCTCTGTTCCCTCTCCTTATTCGAGATGCGAATCCCTCCCAGCTGCATGGGCTCAGTCTCAAAGCCAGAGGGAGATGGTTGCGATGCGGAGCAGGAAACACCGTTGATGCGAGCTCTCTTCCACGAGCCCGGTGACGAAGATCTACCCGTCGTTCTATGCGGATGGCGAGAGCAATCAAGGAGTCCACATCTGAAGGAACCTCCCGGGAGAGAATCTCATCCTTAACCACTGCGTGGAGTCCCTCCAGAAAACGAGCGAGCAGCGCCGGCTCGTTCCACTCACTAGAGGCAGCAAGAGTGCGAAACTCAATGGAATAATCCGTTATGGACCGTTCACCTTGGCATAAGGAAGCCAGGGCCCTAGAAGCCTCCTCACCAAAAACTGAACGGTCAAAAACCCGAATCATCTCCTCTTTAAAGTTCTGGAATCTGTTAGAGCAATCAGCCCTTGCCTCCCAGATAGCTGTGCCCCATTCTCGAGCCCGGCCAGTAAGGAGTGAAATGACGAAAGCAACCCGAGCTCTCTCTCTAGAGTATGTGTGGGGTTGAGAGAGAACACAATCTCACACTGCGTGAGAAAGGAGCGGCACTCAGTGGGCTGCCCGGAGTAGCAAGGTGGGTTATTAACCCTGGGTTCAGGAGGCTCGGCAGGCCAGGGAGTAACAGGTGGCACGAGACGTAGACTCTGGAACTGTCCAGAGAGGTCGGAAACCTGAGCGGCCAGGTTCTCCACGGCATGACGAGCAGCAGACAATTCCTGCTCGTGTCTGCCGAGCATGGCTCCTGATCTCGACGGCAGTGTAACGAGCGTCTGAAGTCGCTGGGTCCATTCTTTGGATCGGTTCCTTCTGTCATGCAGGTGAAGGAGGACCCAAACGCGACTTAACAGAAACAGAGTTTATTAATGTTCAAAACCGAATAACTGAAATCCTCTAGATTAGTAGAGGGGAAAACAACTGGAGAAGCGGCCACAGACTGCAGGTCGCCTCGGGTAGGCGCAGGCCGTAGTCAACTGAGACACCTGCTCACACGCAGCGTCTGAAGAAGGCACAAACACGACAGGACAGGGTGATACACAATCACGGCAAAAAACACGACAGGACAGGGCGAAACGCAATCACAGCATGGAATACAAAACAAGGAACCGATGGAACAGGAACGGATCACAAAGGAATAAATAGGGAGTCTAATCAGGGGAAAGGATCGGGAACAGGTGTGGGAAGGCTAAATGATGATTAGGGGAATAGGAACAGCTGGGAGCAGGAACGGAACGACAGAGAGAAGAGAGAGCGAGAGAGTGAAAGGGGAGGGGGAGTACAAAATAAGTACAAATTTAAGTTACAAACAACGCAAATAAATAAACAAAAAAACACAATTGGTTGGGGGCACGTAAAACGTCTGCCTTCTTCTTCGGCGCCATCTTTTTCTTACATATAAAACTTTATTTGTTCATTGAAAATTGTGAATAACTCACCACAGGTTAATGAGAAGGGTTTTCTTGGAATTTTTTTATTTTACTAGACAAGTCAGTTAAGAACAAGAATCTTGCAACCTTTCGGTTACTAGTCCAATGCTCTAACCACTTGGCTACCCTGCCGAATGATGCACATACCTCTGCAATGTTGGGTTGTTTTGGACAGAGTCTCTGTCTTAAATCATTTTCCACACACAGTCTGTGCCTGTATTTCGTTTTCATGCTAGTGAGGGCCAAGAAACCATTCTCACATAGGTACGTGGTTGCAAAGGGCATCAGTGTTCAGCGTGATTTGCAGGATACTCTGAGTGCAGCTCAATCCGTAAATCTGGCAGTGGCTTCTGATTAAATAAAATTTTCACAGAGTATCCTGTGTGAAAATATAGGTAAGTGGACTGGAGGCAGGGCACGAAAGGGTTAACGAATCCAGTTATTTGTGTCATCCGTTTCCAAACTCACTCTTGTGCTTCGCTATAACAAATTTGAATTGAGTTAATTTGCACACAAAAAAAATCATACACTGATGGAAAGACCTGTGTATTGTCCTTGTTAATGCAGAAAGAGAAGAGCTCCAACTTATTATTCATAGCCTCAATTTTGTCCCGCACATTGAAATTAGTTGCGAAGAGTCCCTGTAATCCTAGATTCAGATTATTCAAGTGAGAAAAACATCACCCAGATAGGCCAGTCGTGTGAGAAACTCGTCATCATGCAAGCGGTTAGACAAGTGAAAATGATGGTCAGTAAAGATAACTTTAAGCTCGTCTCTCAATTTTTAAAAACATGTCAATACTTTGCCCCTTGATAACCAGCGCACTACCTCCTCTCCTCCCTTTCTGCATCCTTTGACTCTCTATGTCCCCTATCCTCCAGGCCGGCTCGGTCCTCCCCTCCCGCCCCGTGGCTCGACGACTCATTGCGAGCTCACAGGAACAGGGCTCCGGGCAGCCGAGCGGAAATGGAGGAAAATCTCGCCTCCCTGCGGACCTGGCATCCTTTCACTCCCTCCTCTCTACATTTTCCTCCTCTGTCTCTGCTGCTAAAGCCACTTTCTACCACGCTAAATTCCAAGCATCTGCCTCTAACCCTAGGAAGCTCTTTGCCACCTTCTCCTCCCTCCTGAATCCTCCGCCCCCTCCCCCCCTCCTCCCTCTCTGCAGATGACTTCGTCAACCATTTTGAAAAAGAAGGTCGACGACATCCGATCCTCGTTTGCTAAGTCAAACGACACCGCTGGTTCTGCTCACACTGCCCTACCCTGTGCTCTGACCTCTTTCTCCCTCTCTCTCCAGATGAAATCTCGCGTCTTGTGACGGCCGGCCGCCCAACAACCTGCCCGCTTGACCCTATCCCCTCCTCTCTTCTCCAGACCATTTCCGGGAGACCTTCTCCCTTACCTCACCTCGCTCATCAACTCATCCCTGACCGTTGGCTACGTCCCTTCCGTCTTCAAGAGAGCGAGAGTTGCACCCCTTCTGAAAAAACCTACACTCGATCCCTCCGATGTCAACAATTACAGACCAGTATCCCTTCTTTCTTTTCTCTCCAAAACTCTTGAACGTGCCGTCCTTGGCCAGCTCTCCCGCTATCTCTCTCTGAATGACCTTCTTGATCCAAATCAGTCAGGTTTCAAGACTAGTCATTCAACTGAGACTGCTCTCCTCTGTATCACGGAGGCGCTCCGCACTGCTAAAGCTAACTCTCTCTCCTCTGCTCTCATCCTTCTAGATCTATCGGCTGCCTTCGATACTGTGAACCATCAGATCCTCCTCTCCACCCTCTCCGAGTTGGGCATCTCCGGCGCGGCCCACGCTTGGATTGCGTCCTACCTGACAGGTCGCTCCTACCAGGTGGCGTGGCGAGAATCTGTCTCCTCACCACCGCTCTCACCACTGGTGTCCCCCAGGGCTCTGTTCTTGGCCCTCTCCTATTCTCGCTATACACCAAGTCACTTGGCTCTGTCATAACCTCACATGGTCTCTCTTATCATTGCTATGCAGACGACACACAATTAATCTTCTCCTTTCCCCCTTCTGATGACCAGGTGGCGAATCGCATCTCTGCATGTCTGGCAGACATATCAGTGTGGATGACGGATCACCACCTCAAGCTGAACCTCGGCAAGACGGAGCTGCTCTTCCTCCCGGGGAAGGACTGCCCGTTCCATGATCTCGCCATCACGGTCGACAACTCCATTGTGTCCTCCTCCCAGAGCGCCAAGAACCTTGGCGTGATCCTGGACAACACCCTGTCGTTCTCTACTAACATCAAGGCGGTGGCCCGTTCCTGTAGGTTCATG
Source organism: Oncorhynchus gorbuscha (assembly GCF_021184085.1). Lineage (NCBI taxonomy): Eukaryota > Metazoa > Chordata > Actinopteri > Salmoniformes > Salmonidae > Oncorhynchus > Oncorhynchus gorbuscha. The sequence goes on from NW_025754943.1 coordinate 7,721, forward strand.
CTCTACAACATCCGCAGAGTACGACCCTGCCTCACACAGGAAGCGGCGCAGGTCCTAATCCAGGCACTTGTCATCTCCCGTCTGGATTACTGCAACTCGCTGTTGGCTGGGCTCCCTGCCTGTGCCATTAAACCCCTTCAACTCATCCAGAACGCCGCAGCCCGTCTGGTGTTCAACCTTCCCAAGTTCTCTCACGTCACCCCGCTCCTCCGTTCTCTCCACTGGCTTCCAGTTGAAGCTCGCATCCGCTACAAGACCATGGTGCTTGCCTACGGAGCTGTGAGGGGAACGGCACCTCAGTACCTCCAGGCTCTGATCAGGCCCTACACCCAAACAAGGGCACTGCGTTCATCCACCTCTGGCCTGCTCGCCTCCCTACCACTGAGGAAGTACAGCTCCCGCTCAGCCCAGTCAAAACTGTTCGCTGCCCTGGCCCCCAATGGTGGAACAAACTCCCTCACGACGCCAGGACAGCGGAGTCAATCACCAACCTTCCGGAGACACCTGAAACCCCACCTCTTTAAGGAATACCTAGGATAGGTTAAGTAATCCCTCTCACCCCACCCCCCTAAGTTTTAGATGCACTATTGTTAAGTGACTGTCCCACTGGATGTCATAAGGTGAATGCACCAATTTGTAAGTCGCTCTGGATAAGAGCGTCTGCTAAATGACTTAAATGTAAATGTAAATGTA
>NW_025754944.1:0-8413 GCF_021184085.1 Oncorhynchus gorbuscha
CTGGTTACTGTTCGAATGGATGCTGTTCGAATGGATCCGCTGCCAAGACCATGGTGCTTTGCCTACGGAGCTGTGAGAGACGGCACCTCAGTGCCTCCAGGCTCTGATCAGGTCCCTACACCCAGAAGCAAGGGCACTGCGTTCATCCACCTCTGGCCTGCTCGCCTCCCTACCACTGAGGAAGTACGGCTCCCGCTCAGCCCAGTCAAAACTGTTCAGCTGCCCTGGCCCCCAATGGTGGAACAAACTCCCTCACGACGCCAGGACAGCGGGGTCAATCACCCACCTTCCGGAGACACCTGAAACCCCACCTCTTTAAGGAATACCTAGGATAGGTTAAGTGATCCCTCTCACCCCACCCCCACTAAGTTTTAGATGCACTATTGTTAAGTGACTGTCCCACTGGATGTCATAAGGTGAATGCACCAATTTGTAAGTCGCTCTGGATAAGAGCGTCTGCTAAAATGACTTAAATAGCAAATGTAAATGGATACTGTTAGAATGGATACTGTTAGAATGGATACTGTTAAAGAATGGTTACTGTTAGAATGGATACTGTTCGAATGGATACTGTTAGAATGGATACTGTTAGAATGGATACTGTTAGAATGGATACTGTTAGAATGGATACTGTTCGAATGGATACTGTTCGAATGGATACTGTTAGAATGGATACTGTTAGAATGGATACTGGTTACTGTTCGAATGGATACTGTTAGAATGGATACTGTTAGAATGGATACTGTTAGAATGGATACTGTTAGAATGGATACTGTTAGAATGGATACTGTTAGAATGGATACTGTTCGAATGGATACTGTTTAGAATGGATACTGTTAGAATGGATACTGTTAGAATGGATACTGTTAGAATGGATACTGGTTACTGTTCGAATGGATACTGTTCGAATGGATACTGTTAGAATGGATACTGTTAGAATGGATACTGTTAGAATGGATACTGGTTACTGTTAGAATGGATACTGTTCGAATGGATACTGTTAGAATGGATACTGTTAGAATGGATACTGTTAGAATGGATACTGGTTACTGTTCGAATGGATACTGTTAGAATGGATACTGTTAGAATGGATACTGTTCGAATGGATACTGTTAGAATGGATACTGAGTTACTGTTCGAATGGATACTGTTAGAATGGATACTGTTAGAATGGATACTGTTAGAATGGTTACTGTTAGAATGGTTACTGTTAGAATGGATACTGTTAGAATGGATACTGTTAGAATGGATACTGTTAGAATGGATACTGTTAGAATGGATACTGTTAGAATGGATACTGAGAATTACTGTTCGAATGGATACTGTTGAATGGATACTGTTAGAATGGATACTGTTAGAATGGATATTGTTAGAATGGATACTGGTTACTGTTAGAATGGGTATTGTTAGAATGGATACTGTTAGAATGGATACTGTTAGAAAGGATACTCTTCGAATGGATACTGTTAGAATGGATACTGTTAGAATGGATACTGGTACTGTTAGAATGGATACTGTTCGAATGGATACTGTTAGAATGGATACTGTTAGAATGGATACTGTTAGAATGGATACTGTTCGAATGGATACTGTTAGAATGGATACTGTTAGAATGGATACTGTTAGAATGGTTACTGTTAGAATGGTTACTGTTAGAATGGTTACTGTTAGAATGGATACTGTTAGAATGGATACTGTTAGAATGGATACTGTCAGAATGGATACTGTTAGAATGGATACTGTTAGAATGGATACTGTTAGAATGGATACTGGTTACTGTTAGAATGGATACTGTTAGAATGGATACTGTCAGAATGGATACTGTTAGAATGGATACTGTTAGAATGGATATTGTTAGAATGGATACTGTTAGAATGGATACTGTTAGAATGGATACTGTTAGAATGGATACTGTTAGAATGGATACTGTTAGAATGGATACTGGTTACTGTTAGAATGGATACTGTTAGAATGGATACTGTTAGAATGGATACTGTTAGAATGGATACTGTTAGAATGGATTCCGGCGCCGACTGAGATGGCCGCCTCGCTTCGCGTTCCTAGGAAACTATGCAGTTTTTTGTTTTTTTACGTGTTATTTCTTACATTAGTACCCCAGGTCATCTTAGGTTTCATTACATACAGTCGAGAAGAACTACTGAATATAAGATCAGCGTCAACTCACCATCAGTATGACCAAGAATATGTTTTCCGCGACGCGGATCCTGTGTTCTGCCTTACAAACAGGACAACGGAATGGATCGCATGCAGCGACCCAAGGAAACGACTCCGAAAAAGAGGGAAACGCGGCGGTGTTCTGGTCAGACTCCGAAAAAGGGCACATCGCGCACCACTTCCCAGTATTCTTCTTGCCAATGTCCAGTCTCTCGACAACAAGGTTGATGAAATCCGAGCAAGGGTGGCATTCCAGAGGGACATCAGAGACTGCAACGTTCTCTGCTTTACGGAGACATGGCTTACTGGGAAAACGCTATCCAGGGCGGTGCAGCCAACGGGTTTCTCCACGCATCGCGCCGACAGAAACAAACATCTATCTGGTAAGAAGAGTGGCGGGGGCGTATGCCTCATGACTAACGGGACATGGTGTGATGAAGGAAACATACAGGAACTCAAATCCTTCTGTTCACCTGATTTAGAATTCCTCACAATCAAATGTAGACCGCATTATCTTCCAAGAGAATTCTCTTCGATTATAATCACAGCCGTATATATCCCCCCAAGCAGACACATCGATGGCTCTGAACGAACTTTATTTAACTCTTTGCAAACTGGAAAACATTTATCCGGAGGCTGCATTCATTGTAGCTGGGGATTTTAACAAAGCCAATCTGAAAACAAGACTCCCTAAATTTTATCAGCATATCGATTGCGCAACCAGGGGTGGTAAAACCTTGGATCATTGTTACTCTAACTTCCGCGACGCATATAAGGCCCTGCCCCGCCCCCCTTTTGGAAAAGCTGACCACGACTCCATTTTGCTGATCCCTGCCTACAGACAGAAATTAAAACAAGAGGCTCCCACGCTGAGGTCTGTCCAACGCTGGTCAGACCATGCTGACTCTACACTCCAAGACTGCTTCCATCACGTGGACTGGGACATGTTTCAGTCATTGCGCCAGATGGGAATATTGACGAATACGCTGATTCGGTGTGCGAGTTCATTAGAACGTGCGTCGAAGATGTCGTTCCCATAGCAACGATAAAAACATTCCCTAACCAGAAACCGTGGATTGATGGCAGCATTCGCGTGAAACTGAAAGCGCGAACCACTGCTTTTAATCAGGGCAAGGTGTCTGGCAACATGACTGAATACAAACAGTGCAGCTATTCCCTCCGTAAGGCTATCAAACAAGCTAAGCGTCAGTACAGAGACAAAGTGGAATCTCAATTCAATGGCTCAGACACAAGAGGCATGTGGCAGGGTCTACAGTCAATCACGGACTACAAGATGAAATCCAGCCCAGTCACGGACCAGGATGTCTTGCTCCCAGGCAGACTAAATAACTTTTTGCCCGCTTTGAGGACAATACAGTGCCACTGACACGGCCTGCAACGGAAACATGCAGTCTCTCCTTCACTGCAGCCGAGGTGAGTAAGACATTTAAACGTGTTAACCCTCGCAAGGCTGCAGGCCCAGACGGCATCCCCAGCCGCGCCCTCAGAGCATGCGCAGACCAGCTGGCCGGTGTGTTTACGGACATATTCAATCAATCCCTATACCAGTCTGCTGTTCCCACATGCTTCAAGAGGGCCACCATTGTTCCTGTTCCCAAGAAAGCTAAGGTAACTGAGCTAAACGACTACCGCCCCGTAGCACTCACTTCCGTCATCATGAAGTGCTTTGAGAGACTAGTCAAGGACCATATCACCTCCACCCTACCTGACACCCTAGACCCACTCCAATTTGCTTACCGCCCAAATAGGTCCACAGACGATGCAATCTCAACCACACTGCACACTGCCCTAACCCACCTGGACAAGAGGAATACCTATGTGAGAATGCTGTTCATCGACTACAGCTCGGCATTCAACACCATAGTACCCTCCAAGCTCGTCATCAAGCTCGAGACCCTGGGTCTCGACCCCGCCCTGTGCAACTGGGTACTGGACTTCCTGACGGGCCGCCCCCAGGTGGTGAGGGTAGGCAACAACATCTCCTCCCGCTGATCCTCAACACGGGGGCCCCACAAGGGTGCGTTCTGAGCCCTCTCCTGTACTCCCTGTTCACCCACGACTGCGTGGCCACGCACGCTCCAACTCAATCATCAAGTTTGCGGACGACACAACAGTGGTAGGCTTGATTACCAACAACGACGAGACGGCCTACAGGGAGGAGGTGAGGGCCCTTGGAGTGTGGTGTCAGGAAAATAACCTCACACTCAACGTCAACAAAACTAAGGAGATGATTGTGGACTTCAGGAAACAGCAGAGGGAACACCCCTATCCACATCGATGGAACAGTAGTGGAGAGGGTAGCTAGTTTTAAGTTCCTCGGCATACACATCACAGACAAACTGAATTGGTCCACTCACACTGACAGCGTCGTGAAGAAGGCGCAGCAGCGCCTATTCAACCTCAGGAGGCTGAAGAAATTCGGCTTGTCACCAAAAGCACTCACAAACTTCTACAGATGCACAATCGAGAGCATCCTGGCGGGCTGTATCACCGCCTGGTACGGCAACTGCTCCGCCCTCAACCGTAAGGCTCTCCAGAGGGTAGTGAGGACTGCACAACGCATCACCAGGGGCAAACTACCTGCCCTCCAGGACACCTACACCACCCGTTGTTACAGGAAGGCCATAAAGATCATCAAGGACATCAACCACCCGAACCACTGCCTGTTCACCCCGCTATCATCCAGAAGGCGAGGTCAGTACAGGTGCATCAAAGCTGGGACCGAGAGACTGAAAAACAGCTTCTATCTCAAGGCCATCAGACTGTTAAACAGCCACCACTAACATTGAGTGGCTGCTGCCAACACTGTCATGGCTGGTAAAAGAGGACCCAAAAGCGACTTAACAGAAGCAGAGTTTAATAATGTTCAAAACGGAATAACTGAACATCCTCTAGATTTGTAGAGGGGAAAACAACTGAGAAGCGGCCACAGACTGCAGGTCGCTTCGGGTAGGCGCAGGCCGTAGTCGACTGAGACACCTGCTCACACGCAGCGTCTGATGAAGGCACAAAACACGACAGGACAGGGTGATACACAATCACGGCAAAAACACGACAGGACAGGGCGAAACGCAATCACAGCATGGTGAATACAATATAAGGAACCGACGGAACAGGAACGGATTACAAAGGAATAAATAGGGAATCTAATCAGGGGAAAGGATCGGGAACAGGTGTGGGAAGACTAAATGATGATTAGGGGAATAGGAACAGCTGGGAGCAGGAACGGAACGACAGAGAGAAGAGAGAGCGAGAGAGTGAGAGAGGGAGGGGGAGAGAGAGGGATAGAACCAAACAAGACCAGCAGAGGGAAACGAAATAGCATGGGGAGCACAGGGACAAGACATGACAATAAATGACAAACATGACAGTACCCCCCACTCACCGAGCGCCTCCTGGCGCACTCGAGGAGGAATCCTGGCGGCAACGGAGGAAATCATCGATGAGCGAACGGTCCAGCACGCCCCGAGACGGAACCCAACTCCTCTCCTCAGGACCGCAACCCTCCCAATCCACTAGGTATTGGTGACCCTGTCCCCGAGAACGCATGTCCATAATTTTATGTACCTTGTAAATAGGTGCGCTCGACAAGGACGGGAGGGGGAGGGAAGACGAACGGGGTGCGAAGAAAGGGCTTAACACAGGAGACATGGAAGACAGGATGGACGCGACGAAGATGTCGCGGAAGAAGCAGTCGCACAGCGACAGGATTGACGACCTGGGAGACACGGAACGGACCAATGAACCGCGGAGTCAACTTACGAGAAGCTGTCGTAAGAGGAAGGTTGCGAGTGGAAAGCCACACTCTCTGGCCGCAACAATACCTTGGACTCTTAATCCTGCGTTTATTGGCGGTTCTCACAGTCTGTGCCCTGTAACGGCAAAGTGCAGACCTCACCCTCCTCCAGGTGCGCTCACAACGTTGGACAAACGCTTGAGCGGAGGGAACGCTGGACTCGGCAAGCTGGGATGAGAACAGAGGAGGCTGGTAACCCAGACTACTCTGAAACGGAGATAACCCGGTAGCAGACGAAGGAAGCGACCAGAGCGTATTCTGCCCAGGGAGTTGTTCTACCCAAGACGCAGGGTTTCTGAAAGCAGTGCCAGAGGTATGCCACCAATCGTCTGATTGGCCCTCTCTGCTTGACCGTTAGGACTGGGGATGAAACCCGGAAGAGAGACTGACGGACGCACCAATCAAACGAAGGTGAACTCCCTCCAAACTGTGACGTGCACCTGCGGGCCTCTGTCTGAAACGGCGTCTCCAACGGGAGGCAATAATGATTTGTGCCGTCTCCTTAGCGGAAGGAAGTTTAGCGAGGGGAATGAAATGTGCCGCCTTAGAGAACCTATCGACAACCGTCAGAATCACAGTCTTCCCCGCAGACAAAGGCAGACCGGTAATGAAGTCTAAGGCAATGTGAGACCATGGTCGAGAAGGAATGGGGAGGATACTGTGAGAGTTAAAGGTAGTGTCTCAAACTTGATACTGGGAAGATGACTACCATCTAAGGCAAACATGGGCGTAGGCCTGTCTAACGGTCTGAAAGGAATGTTATGTTTCCGAGCCCATGCTTCGTCCATGAAACAACCTCAGCCCCAGAGTCAATCAAAGCACTGCATGTAGCATTCGAACGGTCCAGCGTAGATGGACCGACATAGTAGTACAAGATCTAGATGAAGGACCTGAGTAGTAGCGCTCACCAGTAGCCCTCCGCTTACTGATGGGCTCTGGGCCTCTTACTGGACATGAAATAACAAAAATGTCCAGCAACCTCCGCAATAGAGGCACAGGCGGTTGGTGATCCTCTGTTCCTCTCCTTATTCGAGACGCGAATCCCTCCCAGCTGCATGGGCTCAGTCTCAAAGCCAGAGGAGGGAGATGGTTGCGATGCGGAGCAGGGAAACATCATGATGCGAGCTCTCTTCCACGAGCCCGGTGACGAAGATCTACCCGGCTGCTCTATGCGGGATGGCGAGAGCAATCAAAGAGTCCATCTGAAGGAACCTCCCCGGAAAGAATCTCATCCTTAACCGCTGCGTGAGTCCCTCCAGAAAACGAGCGAGCAGCGCCGGCTCGTTCCACTCACTAGAGGCAGCAAGAAAGTGCGAAACTCAATGGAATATCCGTTATGGACCGCTCACCTTGGCATAAGGAAGCCAGGGCCCTAGAAGCCTCTCACCAAAAACTGAACGGTCAAAAACCCGAATCATCTCCTCTTTAAAGTTCTGGAATCTGTTAGAGCAATCAGCCCTTTGCCTCCCAGATAGCTGTGCCCCATTCTCGAGCCCGCCAGTAAGGAGTGAAATGACGTAGCGGGAACCCCGAGCTCTCTCTAGAGTATGTGTGGGGTTGGAGAGAGAACACATCCACACTGCGTGAGAAAGGAGCGGCACTCAGTGGCTGCCCGGGAGTAGCAAGGTGGCTATTAACCCTGGGTTCTGGAGGCTCGGCAGGCCAGGAGTAACAGGTGGCATGAGACGGGGTGACTCTGAACTGTCCAGGAGAGGCCTGGAAACCTGAGCGCCGTGTTCTCCACGGCATGGCGAGCAGCAGATAATTCTGCCGTGTCTGCCGAGCATGGCCTCTTGAACTCGACGGCAGTGTAACGAGCGTCTGAAGTCGCTGGGTCCATTCCTTGGTCGGTTCCTTCTGTCATGCTGGTAAAAGAGGACCCAAAAGCGACTTAACAGAAGCAGAGTTTAATAATGTTCAAAACGGAATAACTGACATCCTCTAGATTTGTAGAGGGGAAAACAACTGGAGAAGCGGCCACAGACTGCAGGTCGCTTCGGGTAGGCGCAGGCCGTAGTCGACTGAGACACCTGCTCACACGCAGCGTCTGATGAAGGCACAAAACACGACAGAACAGGGTGATACACAATCACGGCAAAAACACGACAGGACAGGGCGAAACGCAATCACAGCATGGTGAATACAATATAAGGAACCGACGGAACAGGAACGGATTACAAAGGAATAAATAGGGAATCTAATCAGGGGAAAGGATCGGGAACAGGTGTGGGAAGACTAAATGATGATTAGGGGAATAGGAACAGCTGGGAGCAGGAACGGAACGACAGAGAGAAGAGAGAGCGAGAGAGTGAGAGAGGGAGGGGGAGAGAGAGGGATAGAACCAAACAAGACCAGCAGAGGGAAACGAATAGCATGGGGAGCACAGGGACAAGACATGACAATAAATGACAAACATGACAA
>NW_025754945.1:0-8410 GCF_021184085.1 Oncorhynchus gorbuscha
ACGATTAGGTAAGAAGACCACGATTAGTAAGAAGACCACGATTAGGAAGAAGACCCGCGATTAGGTAAGAAGACCACGATTAGGTCAGAAGACCACGATTAGGTAAGAAGACCACGATTAGGTAAGAAGACCACCAGATTAGGTAAGAAGACCCGCGATTAGGTCAGAAGACCACGATTAGGTCAGAAGACCACGATTAGGTAAGAAGACCACCAGAAGGTAAAGAAGACCACGCGATTAGGGAAGAAGACCACGATTGGGTAAGAAGACCACGATTAGGGAAGAAGACCACGATTAGGTCAGAAGACCACGAAGGGGTAAGAAGACCACGATTAGGTAAGAAGACCACGATTAGGTAAGAAGACCACGATTAGGTCAGAAGACCACCAGAAGGTAAGAAGACCCGCGATTAGGTAAGAAGACCACGATTAGGTAAGAAGACCACCAGAAGGTAAGAAGACCACGATTAGGTAAGAAGACCCGCGATTAGGGAAAGACCACGATTAGGTCAGAAGACCACGATTAGATCAGAAGACCACGATTGGGTAAGAAGACCACGATTAGGTCAGAAGACCCGCGATTAGGTCAGAAGACCACGATTAGGTAAGAAGACCCGCGATTAGGTCAGAAGACCACGATTAGGTAAGACGGTAAGAAGACCACGATTAGGTAAGAAGACCCGATTAGGTCAGAAGACCCGATTAGGTAAGAAGACCACGATTAGGGTCAGAAGACCAGAAGACGATTAGGTAAAGAAGACCACGATTAGGTAAGAAGACCACCAGAAGGTAAGAAGATATATACAGGGTTAGTTCAAATACCGTATTTACAGGAAGAGAGATGGAAATGAAGATGAACCCAGAACTCCAAACGGCTGTTGATTTAGCTTCTCTCACCTTAAGTCTGACGTTTTTTTTGTTGTTGCACAAAACACACAACACAACACACACACAACAAAACACACACAACACACAACAAAACACACACACAACAAAACACACACAACACACAAAACACACACACAAAACATACACACAAAACACACACAGAACACACACAGAACACACAAAACACACACAGAACACCATGAACACACACACACACAGAAAAACACACACAAGACATTTCTGATAGCTATACTCCCAGTCTCTGACTGGTGCTACAGACCTTGTCTGAAACACTCACCAAATAAAGCACCATTTATGGACAAAACAATAGTTTCTTTTTCTGTTTGTGTTTCAATGAGTGTTTCAATCACAATTTTGTACGAGAAGGGTTTTAATTTAGATGTTCTTAGTTTACTCAGAGTATATTTACCGTCTGGACCCTCTACATCTTCCTGTGAATCCAGTGTGATATAAACACAAGTCCTTTCCAGCTATGAAGTGGACTGTAAAAATGTTTTCTGCTTCATTCTGTTCTGTGGAATTATTTTCCTATTCCCTACAGGCCCTGGTCAAACGTAGTGCACAAGATAGGGAACAGTGTTACATTTATGACCCTTGTGGAGTGTTTACTTCTGACATGCTGACCGCATTGTGCTGGCTCAGATATACTCCGTTCCTTTGGCTGAGCCCAGTGTCATCCATGACCCAGCCTGACCCTGGGGGGGGGGACCAATTTTCACATGCAGCAAATACAAATACAACGTTCCCAACAATAATAAGTGTAACAAGAGGAATGAAATACACCAGAATGGAGCTATATACAGGAAGTACCAGATCAATGTGGAGCTATATACAGGAAATACCAGATTAATGTGGAGCTATATACAGGAAGTACCAGATCAATGTGGAGCTATATACAGGAAGTACCAGATCAATGTGGAGCTATATACAGGAAATACCAGATTAATGTGGAGCTATATACAGGAAGTACCAGATTAATGTGGAGCTATATACAGGAAGTACCAGATCAATGTGGAGCTATATACAGGAAGTACCAGATCAATGTGGAGCTATATACAGGAAGTACCAGATCAATGTGGAGCTATATACAGGAAGTACCAGATCAATGTGGAGCTATATACAGGAAATACCAGATTAATGTGGAGCTATATACAGGAAGTACCAGATCAATGTGGAGCTATATACAGGAAATACCAGATTAATGTGGAGCTATATACAGGAAGTACCAGATCAATGTGGAGCTATATACAGGAAGTACCAGATTAATGTGGAGCTATATACAGGAAGTACCAGATCAATGTGGAGCTATATACAGGAAATACAGATTAATGTGAGCTATATACAGGAAGTACCAGATCAATGTGGAGCTATATACAGGAAGTACCAGATCAATGTGGAGCTATATACAGGAAATACCAGATTAATGTGGAGCTATATACAGGAAGTACCAGATCAATGTGGAGCTATATACAGGAAGTACCAGATCAATGTGGAGCTATATACAGGAAATACCAGATTAATGTGGAGCTATATACAGGAAGTACCAGATTAATGTGGAGCTATATACAGGAAGTACCAGATCAATGTGGAGCTATATACAGGAAGTACCAGATCAATGTGGAGCTATATACAGGAAGTACCAGATCAATGTGGAGCTATATACAGGAAGTACCAGATCAATGTGGAGCTATATACAGGAAGTACCAGATTAATGTGGAGCTATATACAGGAAGTACCAGATCAATGTGGAGCTATATACAGGAAATACCAGATTAATGTGGAGCTATATACAGGAAGTACCAGATCAATGTGGAGCTATATACAGGAAGTACCAGATCAATGTGGAGCTATATACAGGAAGTACCAGATCAATGTGGAGCTATATACAGGAAGTACCAGATCAATGTGGAGCTATATACAGGAAGTACCAGATCAATGTGGAGCTATATACAGGAAGTACCAGATCAATGTGGAGCTATATACAGGAAGTACCAGATCAATGTGGAGCTATATACAGGAAGTACCAGATCAATGTGGAGCTATATACAGGAAGTACCAGATGAATGTGGAGCTATATACAGGAAGTACCAGATTAATGTGGAGCTATATACAGGAAGTACCAGATCAATGTGGAGCTATATACAGGAAGTACCAGATCAATGTGGAGCTATATACAGGAAGTACCAGATCAATGTGGAGCTATATACAGGAAGTACCAGATCAATGTGGAGCTATATACAGGAAGTACCAGATCAATGTGGAGCTATATACAGGAAATACCAGATCAATGTGGAGCTATATACAGGAAGTACCAGATCAATGTGGAGCTATATACAGGAAATACCAGATTAATGTGGAGCTATATACAGGAAGTACCAGATCAATGTGGAGCTATATACAGGAAATACCAGATTAATGTGGGGGCTATATACAGGAAGTACCAGATCAATGTGGAGCTATATACAGGAAATACCAGATTAATGTGGAGCTATATACAGGAAGTACCAGATCAATGTGGAGCTATATATAGGAAGTACCAGATCAATGTGGAGCTATATACAGGAAGTACCAGATTAATGTGGAGCTATATACAGGAAGTACCAGATCAATGTGGAGCTATATACAGGAAGTACCAGATCAATGTGGAGCTATATACAGGAAGTACCAGATCAATGTGGAGCTATATACAGGAAGTACCAGATCAATGTGGAGCTATATACAGGAAGTACCAGATCAATGTGGAGCTATATACAGGAAATACCAGATCAATGTGGAGCTATATACAGGAAGTACCAGATCAATGTGGAGCTATATACAGGAAATACCAGATTAATGTGGAGCTATATACAGGAAGTACCAGATCAATGTGGAGCTATATACAGGAAATACCAGATTAATGTGGAGCTATATACAGGAAGTACCAGATCAATGTGGAGCTATATACAGGAAATACCAGATTAATGTGGAGCTATATACAGGAAGTACCAGATCCAATGTGGAGCTATATACAGGAAATACCAGATTAATGTGGAGCTATATACAGGAAGTACCAGATCAATGTGGAGCTATATACAGGAAATACCAGATTAATGTGGAGCTATATACAGGAAGTACCAGTACAAGATCAATGTGGAGCTATATACAGGAAGTACCAGTACCAGATCAATGTGGAGCTATATACAGGAAGTATCAGATCAATATGGAGCTATATACATGAAGTACCAGATCAATATGGAGCTATATACAGGGAGTACCAGATCAATGTGGAGAGGTACAAGGCATTTGAGTTAGATATGTACATGTGTGTGTGTGTGTGTGTGTGTTTGTGTTTGCGCGCACGCTTGTGTACTGTTTGGCTGTGTGTGTGTGTGTGTGTGTGTGTGTGTGTGTGTGTGTGTGTGTGTGTGTGTGTGTGTGTGTGTGTGTGTGTGTGTGTGTGTGTGTGTGTGTGTGTGTGTGTGTGTGTGTGTGTGTGTGTGTGTGTGTATATAGCGTGTATATATATTGTATATAGGTTGTATAGTGTGTATAGTGAGTATATAGTGTATATACTGTGTATAGTATGTATATAGTGTATGTATATAGTGTGTGTATAGTGTGTATATAGTGTGTATATAGGTTGTATAATATGTGTATATAGTGTGTACAGTTTGTATAGTGTGTATTGTGAGTATATAGTGTATATACTGTGTATAGTATGTATATAGTGTGTACAGTTTGTATAGTGTGTATTGTGTGCATATAGTCTTGTGAGTGTGCATAGACTCCGTGCTAGATACAGTCCATGCAGAAACCTTTTATTTACCAATTTTGCAGTCTTATGGCTTGGGGGTAGACACTGTCTCGGGGCTTCGGTACCATTTACCGGTGTATCGGTATTCCTGTGGTGAAGTAGAGGCGGACCAAAACGCAGCCTTGTTTACATTGATTCATGTTTAATAAAAAAAGATAAACACGAACACTAAAAAACAATAAACGTGGAAACCCAAAAACAACCCTATCTGTTGCAGAACACAGAGACAGGAACAATCACCCAAAAACAGCCCTATCTGTTGCAGAACACAGAGACAGGAACAATCACCCACAAACTAACAGTGAAACCCAGACTACCTAAGTATGATTCTCAATCAGAGACAACTAATGACACCTGTCTCTGATTGAGAACCACTCAGGCTTGAAACATAGAAATACCCCAAAACATAGAAAAACAAACATAGACTGCCCACCCAACTCACGCCCTGACCATACTAAAATAAATACAAAACAAAGGAAATAAAGGTCAGAACGTGACAACCCGGACAGTAGCAGAGTGAACCGTCTTGGATGCCTGGAGTCTTTCACCGGACCCGGTGATGTACTGGGACCGTCTGCACCAAATCAAATCAAATTTTATTTATAAAGCCCTTCGTACATCAGCTGATATCTCAAAGTGCTGTACAGAAACCCAGCCTGAAACCCCAAACAGCAAGCAACGCAGGTGTAGAAGCACGGTGGCTAGGAAAAACTCCCTAGAAAGGCCAAAACCTGGAAGAAACCTACAGAGGAACCAGGCTATGAGGGGTTTATTGCAGAACATAGCCAAGATGTTCAAATGTACAAAAATGACCAGCATGGTCAAATAATAATAATCACAGTAGTTGTCGAGGGTGCAGCAAGTCAGCACCTCAAGAGTAAATGTCAGTTGGCTTTTCATAGCCGATCATTAAGTATCTCTACCACTCCTGCTGTCTCTAGAGAGTTGAAATCAGCAGGTCTGGGACAGGTAGCACGTCCAGTGAACAGGTCAGGGTTCCATAGTCGCAGGCAGAACAGTTGAAACTGGAGCAGCAGCACGGCCAGGTGGACTGGGGACAGCAAGGAGTCATCATGTCAGGTAGTCCTGGGGCATGATTTTAGGGCTCAGGTCCACCGAGAGAGAAAGAAAGAGAGAAAGAGAATTAGAGAACGCACACTTAATTTCACACATGACACCGAATAGGACAGGAGAAGTACTCCAGATATAACAAACTGACCCTAGCCCCCCAACACATAAACTACTGCAGCATAAATACTGGAGGCTGAGACAGGGAGGGGTCAGGGAGACACTGTGGCCCCATCCGATGATACCCCCGGACAGGGCCAAACAGGAAGGATATAACCCCACCCACTTTGCCAAAGCACAGCCCCCACAACTTACCATCCTGAGACAAGGCCGAGTATAGCCCACAAAGTTCCCCCCCACGGCACAACCCAAGGAGGGGCGCAAACCCAGACAGGAAGATCATATCAGTGACTCAACCCACTCAAGTGACGCACCCCTCCTAGGAACGGCATGGAAGATCACCAGTAAGCCAGTGACTCAGCCCCTGTAACAGGGTTAGAGGCAGAGAATCACAGTGAAGAAGACAGCAAGGGCGGTTCGTTGCTCCAGAGCCTTTCGTTCACCTTCACACTCCTGGGCCAGACTACACTCAATCATATGACCCACTGAAGAGATGAGTCTTCAGTAAAGACTAAAAAGGTTGAGGCCGAGTCTGCGTCTCTCTCTCTATCTCTCTAGCGAATTTGCAGTCAAGGGCGGTGCATTTGCCATTCCAGGTGGTGATGCAGACAGTCAAGATGCTCTCGATGGTGCAGCTGTATAACTTTTGAGACTCTGAGGGCCAGTGTCTTTTCAGCCTCCTGATGGGGCTCTGTCGCCAGGCACCGTCTGTAGGGCTCTGGGCAAAACTACTATATAAGGATGCTTCCCTCTTCTTGTCCTATGCCTCGACATGTCTCCATGACTAGGCCTGACGACTGCAGTATGACAACACCAAGCAGGTGACCCCTGAACCCTATTTTAACAGGAAGGAACATAAGGAGCATGGAGGCTGTTTATACTAGTCAACATACCTCAACAGAGACACACAGTCTGAGTGCATCAACAATGAAATGTAAGACACACACACAGAGAGGTTGGAGACGGAGCTTTTACTTTTTACTAAGATAACACCATGTTCTCAGGGCTGTTAGATAACACTATGTTCTCAGGGCTGTTAGATAACACCATGTTCTCAGGGCTGTTAGATAACACCATGTTCTCAGGGCTGTTAGATAACACTATGTTCTCAGGGCTGTTAGATAACACTATGTTACCAGGGCTGTTAGATAACACTATGTTACCAGGGCTGTTAGATAACACTATGTTCTCAGTGTACACATGTTACCAGGGCTGTTACCTAGATAACACTATGTTACCAGGGCTGTTAGATAACACCATGTTCTCAGGGCTGTTAGATAACACTATGTTACCAGGGCTGTTAGATAACACTATGTTACCAGGGCTGTTAGATAACACTATGTTCTCAGGGCTGTTAGATAACACTATGTTACCAGGGCTGTTACCTAGATAACACCATGTTCTCAGGGCTGTTAGATAACACTATAACACTATGTTCTCAGGGCTGTCAGATAACACTATAACACCATGTTCTCAGGGCTGTTAGATAACACTATAACACCATGTTCTCAGGGCTGTTAGATAACACTATGTTACCAGGGCTGTTAGATAACACTATAACACCATGTTCTCAGGGCTGTTAGATAACACTATAACACCATGTTCTCAGGGCTGTTAGATAACACTATGTTACCAGGGCTGTTAGATAACACTATGTTACCAGGGCTGTTAGATAACACTATGTTACCAGGGCTGTTAGATAACACTATGTTCTCAGGACTGTTAGATAACACTATGTTACCAGGGCTGTTAGATAACACTATGTTACCAGGTCTGTTACCTAGATAACACTATGTTACCAGGGCTGTTAGATAACACTATGTTACCAGGGCTGTTACCTAGATAACACTATGTTACCAGGGCTGTTAGATAACACTATGTTACCAGGGCTGTTACCTAGATAACACTATGTTACCAGGGCTGTTAGATAACACTATGTTACCAGGGCTGTTAGATAACACTATGTTACCAGGGCTGTTACTGGAATAACACTATATTGCACCAGGCTGTTGATAACACTATGTTACCAGGGCTGTTAGATAACACTATGTTACCAGGGCTGTTAGATAACACTATGTTACCAGGGCTGTTAGATAACACTATGTTACCAGGGCTGTTAGATAACACTATGTTACCAGGGCTGTTAGATAACACTATGTTACCAGGGCTGTTAGATAACACTATGTTACCAGGGCTGTTAGATAACACTATGTTACCAGGGCTGTTAGATAACACTATGTTACCAGGGCTGTTAGATAACACTATGTTACCAGGGCTGTTAGATAACACTATGTTACCAGGGCTGTACCTAGATAACACTATGTTACCAGGGCTGTTAGATAACACTATGTTACCAGGGCTGTTAGATAACACTATGTTACCAGGGCTGTTACCTAGATAACACTATGTTACCAGGGCTGTTAGATAACACTATGTTACCAGGGCTGTTAGATAACACTATGTTACCAGGGCTGTTACCTAGATAACACTATGTTCTCAGGGCTGTTAGATAACACTATGT
>NW_025754946.1:0-8403 GCF_021184085.1 Oncorhynchus gorbuscha
TTCTATTATTTTATCAGATCAATGTGATGTTCTAGCACCCATCAGATACATCATGTCAATGGATGTCTCAGCATCCATCTAGCACCCATCAGATCAATGTGATGTTCTGGCATCCGTCAGATCAACGTGATCCGTCAGATCAACGTGAGCATCCATCAGGTCAATGTGATGTTCTAGTACCCATCAGATCAATGTGATGTTCTAGCACCCATCAGATCAATGTGATGTTCTGGCATCCGTCAGATCAATGTGATGTTCTAGTATTTTATCAGATCAATGTGATGTTCTAGCATCCATCATGTCAATTTGATTGTCTGGCATCCATCATATCAACGTGATGTTCTAGCACCCATCATGTCAATGTGATGTTCTAGCCTCCATCAGATCAATGTGATGTTCTAGCCTCCATCAGATCAATCTGATCTTCTAGCACTTCATCAGATCAATGTGATGTTCTAGCACCCATCAGATCAATGTGATGTTCTAGCATCTATCAGTCAATGTGATGTTCTAGCCTCCATCAGATCAATCTGATGTTCTATTATTTTTCAGATCAATGTGATGTTCTAGCCTCCTCAGATCAATGTGATGTTCTAGCCTCCATCAGATCAATCTGATGTTCTACTATCCATCAGATCAATGTGATGGTCTGGCATCACAATAGATCAATGTGATATTCTAGAACCCATCAGATCAATGTGATGTTCTATTATTTTTCAGATCAATGTGATGTTCTAGCCCCCTCCGTCAGATCAATCTGATGTTCTAGCACTTCATCAGATCAATGTGATGTTCTAGCATCCATCAGATCAATGTGATGTTCTAGCATTTTTCCAGATCAATGTGATGTTCTAGCCTCCTCAGATCAATGTGATGTTCTAGCATCCATCAGATCAATGTGATGTTCTAACATCCATCAGATCAATGTGATGTTCTAGCATCCATCAGATCAATATGATGTTCTAGCATCCATCAGATCAATGTGATGTTCTAGCATCCATCAGATCAATATAATGTTCTAGCATCCATTAGATCAATGTGATGTTCTGGCATCCATCAGATCAATGTGATGTTCTAGCATTTTATCAGATCAATGTGATGTTCTAGCATCCATCATGTCAATGTGATTGTCTAGCAACCATCATATCAATGTGATGTTCTAGCACCCATCATATCAATGTGATGTTCTAGCATCCATCAGATCAATGTGATGTTCTAGCATTTTATCAGATCAATGTAATGTTCTAGCATCCATCATGTCAATGTGATTGTCTAGCAACCATCATATCAATGTGATGTTCTAGCACCCATCATGTCAATGTGATGTTCTAGCATCCATCAGATCAATGTGATGTTCTAGCATCCATCAGATCAATGTGATGTTCTAGCATTTTATCAGATCAATGTAATGTTCTAGCATCCATCATGTCAATGTGATTGTCTAGCAACCATCATATCAATGTGATGTTCTAGCACCCATCATGTCAATGTGATGTTCTAGCATCCATCAGATCAATGTAATGTTCTAGCATCCATCATGTCAATGTGATTGTCTAGCAACCATCATATCAATGTGATGTTCTAGCACCCATCATGTCAATGTGATGTTCTAGCATCCATCAGATCAATGTGATGTTCTAGCATCCGTCAGAACAATGTGATGTTCTATTCTTTTATCAGATCAAAGTGATGTTCTAGCACCCATCATGTCAATGTGATTGTCTAGCAACCATCATATCAATGTGATGTTCTAGCACCCATCATGTCAATGTGATGTTCTAGCATCCATCAGATCAATGTAATGTTCTAGCATCCATCATGTCAATGTGATTGTCTAGCAACCATCATATCAATGTGATGTTCTAGCACCCATCATGTCAATGTGATGTTCTAGCATCCGTCAGATCAATGTGATGTTCTAGCATCCATTAGATCAATGTGATGTTCTATTATTTGATCAGATCAATGTGATGTTCTAGCATCCATCAGATCAATGTGATGGTCTGGCATGCATCAGATCAATGTGATGTTCTAGCATCCATCATGTCAATGTGATGTTCTAGCCTCCATCAGATCAATCTGATGTTCTATTATTTTATCAGATCAATGTGATGTTCTAGCACCCATCAGATCAATGTGATGTTCTGGCATACATCATGTCAATGTGATGTTCTAGCATCCATCAGATCAATGTGATGTTCTATTATTTTATCAGATCAATGTGATGTTCTAGCACCCATCAGATCAATGTGATGTTCTAGCACCCATCAGATCAATGTGATGTTCTGGCATCCGTCAGATCAACGTGATGTTCTAGCATCCATCAGGTCAATGTGATGTTCTAGCACCCATCAGATCAATGTGATGTTCTAGCACCCATCAGATCAATGTGATGTTCTAGCATCCGTCAGATCAATGTGATGTTCTAGTATTTTATCAGATCAATGTGATGTTCTAGCATCCATCATGTCAATTTGATTGTCTGGCATCCATCATATCAACGTGATGTTCTAGCACCCATCATGTCAATGTGATGTTCTAGCCTCCATCAGATCAATGTGATGTTCTAGCCTCCGTCAGATCAATCTGATGTTCTAGCACTTCATCAGATCAATGTGATGTTCTAGCACCCATCAGATCAATGTGATGTTCTATTATTTTTTCAGATCAATGTGATGTTCTAGCCTCCCTCAGATCAATGTGATGATCTAGCATCCATCAGATCAATGTGATGTTCTAGCCTCCATCAGATCAATCTGATGTTCTACTATCCATCAGATCAATGTGATGGTCTGGCATGCAATAGATCAATGTGATATTCTAGAACCCATCAGATCAATGTGATGTTCTATTATTTTTTCAGATCAATGTGATGTTCTAGCCTCCGTCAGATCAATCTGATGTTCTAGCACTTCATCAGATCAATGTGATGTTCTAGCATCCATCAGATCAATGTGATGTTCTAGCATTTTATCAGATCAATGTAATGTTCTAGCATCCATCATGTCAATGTGATTGTCTAGCAACCATCATATCAATGTGATGTTCTAGCACCCATCATGTCAATGTGATGTTCTAGCATCCATCAGATCAATGTGATGTTCTAGCATCCATCAGATCAATGTGATGTTCTAGCATTTTATCAGATCAATGTAATGTTCTAGCATCCATCATGTCAATGTGATTGTCTAGCAACCATCATATCAATGTGATGTTCTAGCACCCATCATGTCAATGTGATGTTCTAGCATCCATC
Source organism: Oncorhynchus gorbuscha (assembly GCF_021184085.1). NCBI lineage: Eukaryota > Metazoa > Chordata > Actinopteri > Salmoniformes > Salmonidae > Oncorhynchus > Oncorhynchus gorbuscha. Next base: position 3,257 of record NW_025754946.1, read on the forward strand.
AGATCAATGTAATGTTCTAGCATCCATCATGTCAATGTGATTGTCTAGCAACCATCATATCAATGTGATGTTCTAGCACCCATCATGTCAATGTGATGTTCTAGCATCCATCAGATCAATGTGATGTTCTAGCATCCGTCAGAACAATGTGATGTTCTATTCTTTTATCAGATCAAAGTGATGTTCTAGCACCCATCATGTCAATGTGATTGTCTAGCAACCATCATATCAATGTGATGTTCTAGCATCCATCAGATCAATGTGATGTTCTAGCATCCATCAGATCAATGTGATGTTCTAGCACCCATCATATCAATGTGATGTTCTATTATTTTATCAGATCAATGTGATGTTCTAGCACCCATCATATCAATGTGATGTTCTAGCACCCATCATATCAATGTGATGTTCTATTATTTTATCAGATCAATGTGATGTTCTAGCACCCATCAGATCAATGTGATGTTCTAGCACCCATCAGATCAATGTGATGTTCTAGCACCCATCATGTCAATGTGATGTTCTAGCATCCATCAGATCAATGTGATGTTCTAGCACCCATCATGTCAATGTGATGTTCTAGCATCCATCAGATCAATGTGATGTTCTAGCATCCATTAGATCAATGTGATGTTCTGGCATCCGTCAGATCAATGTGATGTTCTAGCATTTTATCAGATCAATGTGATGTTCTAGCATCCATCATGTCAATGTGATTGTCTGGCATCCATCATATCAATGTGATGTTCTAGCACTCATCAGATCCATGTGATGTTCTAGCACCCATCATGTCAATGTGATGTTCTAGCATCCGTCAGATCAATCTGATGTTCTAGCATCCATCAGATCAATGTGATGGTCTGGCATGCATCAGATCAATGTGATGTTCTAGCATCTATCATGTCAATGTGATGTTCTAGCCTCCATCAGATCAATCTGATGTTCTATTATTTTATCAGATCAATGTGATGTTCTAGCACCCATCAGATCAATGTGATGTTCTGGCATACATCATGTCAATGTGATGTTCTAGCATCCATCAGATCAATGTGATGTTCTATTATTTTATCAGATCAATGTGATGTTCTAGCACCCATCAGATCAATGTGATGTTCTAGCACCCATCAGATCAATGTGATGTTCTGGCATCCGTCAGATCAACGTGATGTTCTAGCATCCATCAGGTCAATGTGATGTTCTAGCACCCATCAGATCAATGTGATGTTCTAGCACCCATCAGATCAATGTGATGTTCTGGCATCCGTCAGATCAATGTGATGTTCTAGTATTTTATCAGATCAATGTGATGTTCTAGCATCCATCATGTCAATTTGATTGTCTGGCATCCATCATATCAACGTGATGTTCTAGCACCCATCATGTCAATGTGATGTTCTAGCCTCCATCAGATCAATGTGATGTTCTAGCCTCCATCAGATCAATCTGATCTTCTAGCACTTCATCAGATCAATGTGATGTTCTAGCACCCATCAGATCAATGTGATGTTCTAGCATCTATCATGTCAATGTGATGTTCTAGCCTCCATCAGATCAATCTGATGTTCTATTATTTTTTCAGATCAATGTGATGTTCTAGCCTCCCTCAGATCAATGTGATGTTCTAGCCTCCATCAGATCAATCTGATGTTCTACTATCCATCAGATCAATGTGATGGTCTGGCATGCAATAGATCAATGTGATATTCTAGAACCCATCAGATCAATGTGATGTTCTATTATTTTTTCAGATCAATGTGATGTTCTAGCCTCCGTCAGATCAATCTGATGTTCTAGCACTTCATCAGATCAATGTGATGTTCTAGCACCCATCAGATCAATGTGATGTTCTATTATTTTTTCAGATCAATGTGATGTTCTAGCCTCCCTCAGATCAATGTGATGTTCTAGCATCCATCAGATCAATGTGATGTTCTAACATCCATCAGATCAATGTGATGTTCTAGCATCCATCAGATCAATATGATGTTCTAGCATCCATCAGATCAATGTGATGTTCTAGCATCCATCAGATCAATATGATGTTCTAGCATCCATTAGATCAATGTGATGTTCTGGCATCCGTCAGATCAATGTGATGTTCTAGCATTTTATCAGATCAATGTAATGTTCTAGCATCCATCATGTCAATGTGATTGTCTAGCAACCATCATATCAATGTGATGTTCTAGCACCCATCATGTCAATGTGATGTTCTAGCATCCATCAGATCAATGTGATGTTCTAGCATTTTATCAGATCAATGTAATGTTCTAGCATCCATCATGTCAATGTGATTGTCTAGCAACCATCATATCAATGTGATGTTCTAGCACCCATCATGTCAATGTGATGTTCTAGCATCCATCAGATCAATGTGATGTTCTAGCATCCATCAGATCAATGTGATGTTCTAGCATTTTATCAGATCAATGTAATGTTCTAGCATCCATCATGTCAATGTGATTGTCTAGCAACCATCATATCAATGTGATGTTCTAGCACCCATCATGTCAATGTGATGTTCTAGCATCCATCAGATCAATGTAATGTTCTAGCATCCATCATGTCAATGTGATTGTCTAGCAACCATCATATCAATGTGATGTTCTAGCACCCATCATGTCAATGTGATGTTCTAGCATCCATCAGATCAATGTGATGTTCTAGCATCCGTCAGAACAATGTGATGTTCTATTCTTTTATCAGATCAAAGTGATGTTCTAGCACCCATCATGTCAATGTGATTGTCTAGCAACCATCATATCAATGTGATGTTCTAGCACCCATCATGTCAATGTGATGTTCTAGCATCCATCAGATCAATGTAATGTTCTAGCATCCATCATGTCAATGTGATTGTCTAGCAACCATCATATCAATGTGATGTTCTAGCACCCATCATGTCAATGTGATGTTCTAGCATCCGTCAGATCAATGTGATGTTCTAGCATCCATTAGATCAATGTGATGTTCTATTATTTGATCAGATCAATGTGATGTTCTAGCATCCATCAGATCAATGTGATGGTCTGGCATGCATCAGATCAATGTGATGTTCTAGCATCCATCATGTCAATGTGATGTTCTAGCCTCCATCAGATCAATCTGATGTTCTATTATTTTATCAGATCAATGTGATGTTCTAGCACCCATCAGATCAATGTGATGTTCTGGCATACATCATGTCAATGTGATGTTCTAGCATCCATCAGATCAATGTGATGTTCTATTATTTTATCAGATCAATGTGATGTTCTAGCACCCATCAGATCAATGTGATGTTCTAGCACCCATCAGATCAATGTGATGTTCTGGCATCCGTCAGATCAACGTGATGTTCTAGCATCCATCAGGTCAATGTGATGTTCTAGCACCCATCAGATCAATGTGATGTTCTAGCACCCATCAGATCAATGTGATGTTCTGGCATCCGTCAGATCAATGTGATGTTCTAGTATTTTATCAGATCAATGTGATGTTCTAGCATCCATCATGTCAATTTGATTGTCTGGCATCCATCATATCAACGTGATGTTCTAGCACCCATCATGTCAATGTGATGTTCTAGCCTCCATCAGATCAATGTGATGTTCTAGCCTCCGTCAGATCAATCTGATGTTCTAGCACTTCATCAGATCAATGTGATGTTCTAGCACCCATCAGATCAATGTGATGTTCTATTATTTTTTCAGATCAATGTGATGTTCTAGCCTCCCTCAGATCAATGTGATGATCTAGCATCCATCAGATCAATGTGATGTTCTAGCCTCCATCAGATCAATCTGATGTTCTACTATCCATCAGATCAATGTGATGGTCTGGCATGCAATAGATCAATGTGATATTCTAGAACCCATCAGATCAATGTGATGTTCTATTATTTTTCAGATCAATGTGATGTTCTAGCCTCCGTCAGATCAATCTGATGTTCTAGCACTTCATCAGATCAATGTGATGTTCTAGCATCCATCAGATCAATGTGATGTTCTAGCATTTTATCAGATCAATGTAATGTTCTAGCATCCATCATGTCAATGTGATTGTCTAGCAACCATCATATCAATGTGATGTTCTAGCACCCATCATGTCAATGTGATGTTCTAGCATCCATCAGATCAATGTGATGTTCTAGCATCCATCAGATCAATGTGATGTTCTAGCATTTTATCAGATCAATGTAATGTTCTAGCATCCATCATGTCAATGTGATTGTCTAGCAACCATCATATCAATGTGATGTTCTAGCACCCATCATGTCAATGTGATGTTCTAGCATCCATCAGATCAATGTAATGTTCTAGCATCCATCATGTCAATGTGATTGTCTAGCAACCATCATATCAATGTGATGTTCTAGCACCCATCATGTCAATGTGATGTTCTAGCATCCATCAGATCAATGTGATGTTCTAGCATCCGTCAGAACAATGTGATGTTCTATTATTTTATCAGATCAAAGTGATGTTCTAGCACCCATCATGTCAATGTGATTGTCTAGCAACCATCATATCAATGTGATGTTCTAGCATCCATCATGTCAATGTGATGTTCTAGCATCCATCAGATCAATGTGATGTTCTAGCACCCATCATATCAATGTGATGTTCTATTACCCATCAGATCAATGTGATGTTCTAGCATACATCATATCAATGTGATGTTCTAGCATCCATCATATCAATGTGATGTTCTATTATTTTATCAGATCAATGTGATGTTCTAGCACCCATCAGATCAATGTGATGTTCTAGCACCCATCAGATCAATGTGATGTTCTGTGTCAATGTGATGTTCACCCATCATGTCAATGTGATGTTCTAGCATCCATCAGATCAATGTGATGTTTCTAGCACCCATCATGTCAATGTGATGTTCTAGCATCCATCAGATCAATGTGATGTTCTAGCATCCATTAGATCAATGTGATGTTCTGGCATCCGTCAGATCAATGTGATGTTCTAGTATTTTATCAGATCAATGTGATGTTCTAGCATCCATCATGTCAATGTGATTGTCTGGCATCCATCATATCAATGTGATGTTCTAGCACTCATCAGATCCATGTGATGTTCTAGCACCCATCATGTCAATGTGATGTTCTAGCATCCGTCAGATCAATCTGATGTTCTAGCATCCATCAGATCAAT
>NW_025754947.1:0-8403 GCF_021184085.1 Oncorhynchus gorbuscha
GAGGGGTGGGTAAGAGAGTGAGAAGATGGGGAGGGGTGGGTAAGAGAGGTGAGAAGATGGGGGAGGGGTGGGTAAGAGAGGTGAGAAGATGGGGGAGTGCAGGTGGGGAGAACAGAGAGGATACATAATGGCACACATTGGTACAGACTAATGTAATCCATAGGCTGAGTCTAAAATAATTTATTGAGAGAAGAGAGGGGCGACGGTGGAGGCATGAAGAGAAAGGATGAGAGCAAATTTAAATTTGTTATGTTTTAATTATTATTATTATTACTTTAAAAAAATATATATTGTCACATACAAGTGTTTAGCAGATGTTATTGTGGGAGTAGCGAAATGCCTGTGCACACCCTTCCCTTCTCTTTCTCTCCTCTCTCTTTCTACCTCTCGCCTCCCTCTCTTTTGGTTCAAGCCTCAAGGGCAGACCTTTGCTTTCCTCCCTCAAAAATACATCCCTCTTTCCATGTTTGTCTCTCTTTGGCTTGAGGCTACAGACTAAGGTGTTGGACGGAGAGGAGATAAGGGAGCAAGGGAGAGCCAGAGAGAGGTGTGAAAGAAGAGAGCCTAACTCATCACACCTCTCCATCCCTCCGTCTCTCCTGCCAGCCTGTGAGCGTTGGGAAGTGTAAAAGGAGGAGAGCGAGGGAGAGAGGGAGAGAGGGAGAGAGGGAGAGAGGGAGAGAGGGAGAGAGAGAGAGAGAGAGAGAGAGAGAGAGAGAGAGAGAGAGAGAGAGAGAGAGAGAGAGAGAGAGAGAGAGAGAGAGGGGGAGATCAGTAGAGGGCAAGGACATCAAGATGGAGGGATGGAGAGGAGAGCGAAGAGAACGGTGGAGAGATGCTTGAGACGATGAGGGGGAGAAAGGAGAGACCGGCTGAATGGGAGGAGAGGAGAAACACAATGGAGGGGAGAGAATGGGGCACAGATGGAGGTAAAAAAAGGACTGAAAGGCTGGAAAAGGATTGAGGGGAAGAGAAGAAGGGAAATTATCGCTTTGGGGAGTTTAACGAAGAAGACACAGAGATCATAAGAGCAAGGGAACGCAGAGAGAGGGAGGAGAGAGACACTGATCGTTTATGACAAGCTGTTGCTGACATGACTGAGGCAGTAGACTATGAGAAGTGATAGACATAGCGTGAGAGTGAGGAAGAGAAAGGGAGGTGAAAAGACACCGACTTTAAGCTGTGGTCACTTATGGTAATGGTTCAAAAGAACACAAAGGAAAGAGAAAGATAAAAGAGAGGGATTATGAAAGTAGCAGTAGCATGCTCTTTAGTCTTAACCACATCACTTTGGAACACAGGAAAAGAGAGAGAACGAGAAATAGCAGGAGAAGAAAAGAAGGAATGTGACGATGCGGTTTCGGGGTGGAGTGGACACAGAGTAACTTGGGATGAGCTGAGAGAGGAGAGAGAACAGGAATGGAATGGAAAGATAGGGAGGGATGGAGGGAGGGAGCAAGGGAGGGAAAGAGGGAGGGAAAGAAGGAGGGAGCGACGGATGAGTAATTGAGACAATGATCAGCAGTGATGGGGATTTGTAGAGCACTCGAGTACGCCACCCTCTTCCTCCGACGAAAAATAGAAGGAAGGGAAAGACGACCAAGTTGAAAAACTGAATTAATGAAATAATACCACAGTCAACCTCAATCAGCCGGCACAGTCTGTGCCAGAGTAGAGCTTTAGACAAGTGTGTATCGTGGGTGTATCGTGTGTGTGTGTGTGTGTGTGTGTGTGTGTGTGTGTGTGTGTGTGTGTGTGTGTGTGTGTGTGTGTGTGTGTGTGTGTGTGTGTGTGTGTGTGTGTGTGTGTGTGTGTGTGTGTGTGTGTGTGTGTGTGTGTGTGTGTGTGTGTGTGTGTGTGTGTGTGTGTGTGTGTGCAGCCTGTCTGCCTGTGTGTCTGCTTCTGTATGTGTGTCCAAGTCTTTCTCGGACCAGACCAGTACCAGATACAGTATAACAGGTAAATGGCACCCTACTCCATCTATAATGCACAACTATTGATGCAGCCATTACGTCTGAATACAGTCTGAATAATGTCTGATACAGTCTGATACAGTCTGAATACAGTCTGATACAGTCTGAATACAGTCTGATACAGTCTGAATACTGTCTGATACAGTCTGAATACTGTCTGATACAGTCTGAATACTGTCTGATACAGTCTGAATACTGTCTGATACAGTCTGAATACAGTCTGAATGCAGTCTGAATACAGTCTGATACAGTCTGAATACTGTCTGATACAGTCTGAATACTGTCTAATACAGTCTGATACAGTCTAATACAGTCTGATACAGTCTGAATACAGTCTAATACAGTCTAATACAGTCTGATACAGTCTAATACAGTCTGATACAGTCTAATACAGTCTAATACAGTCTGAATACAGTCTGAATACAGTCTGATAGTCTAATACAGTCTGATACAGTCTGAATACAGTCTGATACTGTCTAATACAGTCTGAATACAATCTAATACAGTCTGATACAGTCTGATACAGTTTGAATACAGTCTTAAACAGTCTAATACAGTCTGATACAGTTTGAATACTGTTTAATACAGTCTGATACAGTATGATACTGTCTGATACAGTCTAATACAGTTTGAATACAGTCTGATACAGTCTGATACAGTCTGAATACTGTCTGATACAATCTGAAGTAGAGGTCGACCGATTAATCGGAATGGCCAATTAATTAGGGCCGATTTCAAGTTTTCATAACAATCAGAAATCGGTATTTTTGGACACCAAATTAATTACACCTTTATTTAATCTTTATTTAACTAGGCAAGTCAGTTAAGAACACATTCTTATTTTCAATGACGCCCTAGGAACGGTGGGTTAATTGCCTCGTTCAGGGGCAGAACAACAGATTTTTACCTTGTCAGCTCGGGAGATTCAATCTTGCAACCTTACAGTTAACTAGTCCAACGCTCTAACCACCTGATTACATTGCACTCCACGAGGAGACTGCCTGTAACGCGAATGCAGTAAGCCAAGGTAAGTTGCTAGCTAGCATTAAACTTATCTTATAAAAAACAATCAATCAATCATAATCACTAGTTAACTACACATGCTTGATGATATTACTAGTTTATCTAGCGTGTCCTGCATTGCATATAATCGATGCGGTGCATATCGTTGCTCCAATGTGTACCTAACCATAAACATCAATGCCTTTCTTAAAATCAATACACAGAAGTATATATTTTTAAACCTGTATATTTAGCTAAAAGAAATCCAGGTTAGCAGGCAATATTAACCAGGTGAAATTGTTTCACTTCTCTTGCGTTCATTGCACACAGTCAGTGTGTATGCAACAGTTTGGGCAGCCTAATTTGCCAGAATTGTACGTAATTATGACATAACATTGAAGGTTGTGCAATGTAACATGAATATTTAGACTTATGGATGCCACCCGTTAGATAAAATATGGAACGGTTCCGTATTACACTGAAAGAATAAACGTCTTGTTTTCGAGATGATAGTTTCCGGATTGGACCATATTAATGACCTAAGGCTCGTATTTCTGTGTGTTATGTTATAACTCAGTCTATGATTTGATAAAGCAGTCTGACTGAGCGGTGGTAGGCACCAGCAGGCTCGTAAGCATTCATTCAAACAGCACTTTACTGAGTTTTGCCAGCAGCTGTTTATGACTTCAAGCCTATCAACTCCCGAGATGAGGCTGGTGTAACCGATGTGAAATGGCTAGCTAGTTAGCGGGGTGCGCGCTAATAGCATTTCAAACGTCACTCTGAGACTTGGAGTGGTTGTTCCCCTTGCTCTGCATGGGTAACGCTGCTTCAAGGGTGGCTGTTGTCGTTGTGTTCCTGGTTCGAGCCCAGGTAGGAGTGAGGTGAGGAAAGAATATCTACTGTTACACTGGCAATACTAAAGTGCCTATAAAAACATCCAATAGTCAAAGGTATATGAAATACAAATGGTATAGAGAGAAATAGTCCTATAACTTTTACTTTCTTCTCCAACACCTTGTTTTTGCATTATTTAAACCAAATTGAACATGTTCCATTATTTATTTGAGACTAAATTGATTTTATTGATGTATTACATTAAGTTAAAATAAGTGTTCATTCAGTATTTTGTAATTGTCATTATTACAAATAAATAAATAAATTGGCCGATTAATCGGTAGCAATCGGCGTTGGAAAATCATAATCGGTCGACCTCTAATCTGAATACTGTGTACTACAGTCTAATACAGTTTAAATACAGTCTGAATACAGTCTGATAGTCTAATACAGTGTAATACAGTCTGAATACAGTCTAATAGTCTAATACAGTGTAATACAGTCTGAATACAGTCTAATAGTCTAATACAGTGTAAAACAGTCTGAATACAGTCTGAATACAGTCTGAATACAGTCTGAATACTGTCTGAATACTGTCTGATACAGTCTGAATACAGTCTGAATACAGTCTGATACAGTCTGATACAGTCTGAATACAGTCTGATACAGTCTGAATACAGTCTAATAGTCTAATACAGTGTAATACAGTCTGAATACAGTCTAATAGTCTAATACAGTGTAATACAGTCTGAATACAGTCTGAATACAGTCTGAATACAGTCTGAATACAGTCTAATAGTCTAATACAGTGTAATACAGTCTGAATACAGGCTGAATACAGTCTGAATACAGTCTGATAGTCTAATACAGTGTAATACAGTCTGAATACAGTCTGAATACAGTCTAATAGTCTAATACAGTGTAATACAGTCTGAATACAGTCTGAATACAGTCTAATAGTCTAATACAGTGTAATACAGTCTGAATACAGTCTGAATACAGTCTAATAGTCTAATACAGTGTAATACAGTCTGAATACAGTTTAATACAGTCTAATAGTCTAATACAGTGTAATATAGTCTGAATACAGTCTGAATACAGGCTGAATACAGTCTGAATACAGTTTAATAGTCAAAGACAGTGTAATACAGTCTGAATACAGTCAGAATACAGTCTGAATACAGTCTGAATACAGTTTAATACAGTCTAATAGTCTAATACAGTGTAATACAGTGTAATACAGTCTGAATACAGTCTGAATACAGTTTAATAGTCGAATACAGTCTGAATACAGTCTGAATACAGTTTAATAGTCAAATAAAGTGTAATACAGTCTGAATACAGTCAGAATACAGTCTGAATACAGTCTGAATACAGTTTAATACAGTCTAATATTCTAATACAGTCTGAATACAGTCTGAATACAGTCTGAATACAGTCTGAATACAGTCTGAATACAGTTTAATAGTCGAATACAGTCTGAATACAGTCTGAATACAGTCTGAATACAGTTTAATAGTCAAATACAGTGTAATACAGTCTGAATACAGTCTGAATACAGTCAGAATACAGTCTGCATACAGTCAGAATACAGTCTGAATACAGTCTGAATACAGTTTAATACAGTCTAATAGTCTAATACAGTGTAACACAGTGTAATACAGTCTGAATACAGTCTGAATACAGTTTAATAGTCAAATACAGTGTAATACAGTCTGAATACAGTCTGAATACAGTCTGAATACAGTTTAATAGTCGAATACAGTCTGAATACAGTCTGAATACAGTCTGAATACAGTTTAATTGTCAAATACAGTGTAATACAGTCTGAATACAGTCTGAATACAGTCTGAATACAGTTTAATAGTCGAATACAGTCTGAATACAGTCTGAATACAGTTTAATAGTCAAATACAGTGTAATACAGTCTGAATACAGTCTGAATACAGTCTGAATACAGTCTGAATACAGTCTAATACAGTCTAATACAGTCTGAATACAGTTTAATAGTCAAATACAGTCTAATACAGTTTGAATACAGTCTGAATACAGTCTAAATACAGTCTGAATACAGTCTAATACTCTAATACAGTGTAATACAGTCTGAATACAGTCTAATAGTCTAATACAGTGTAATACAGTCTGAATACAGTCTGAATACAGTCTAATAGTCTAATACAGTGTAATACAGTCTGAATACAGTCTGAATACAGTCTGAATACAGTCTGAATACAGTCCGAATACTGTCTGAATACTGTCTGAATACTGTCTGAATACAGTCTGATACAGTCTGAATACAGTCTGATACAGTCTGATACAGTCTGAATACAGTCTAATAGTCTAATACAGTGTAATACAGTCTGAATACAGTCTAATAGTCTAATACAGTGTAATACAGTCTGAATATAGTCTGAATACAGTCTGATAGTCTAATACAGTGTAATACAGTCTGAATACAGTCTGAATACAGTCTGAATACAGTCTGAATACAGTCTAATAGTCTAATACAGTGTAATACAGTCTGAATACAGGCTGAATACAGTCTGAATACAGTCTGATAGTCTAATACAGTGTAATACAGTCTGAATACAGTCTAATAGTCTAATACAGTGTAATACAGACTGAATACAGTCTGAATACAGTCTAATAGTCTAATACAGTGTAATACAGTCTGAATACAGTCTGAATACAGTCTAATAGTCTAATACAGTGTAATACAGTCTGAATACAGTCTGAATACAGTCTAATAGTCTAATACAGTGTAATACAGTCTGAATACAGTTTAATACAGTCTAATAGTCTAATACAGTGTAATATAGTCTGAATACAGTCTGAATACAGGCTGAATACAGTCTAATAGTCAAAGACAGTGTAATACAGTCTGAATACAGTCAGAATACAGTCTGAATACAGTCTGAATACAGTTTAATACAGTCTAATAGTCTAATACAGTGTAATACAGTGTAATACAGTCTGAATACAGTCTGAATACAGTTTAATAGTTGAATACAGTCTGATTTCGGGTCTGAATACAGTCTGAATACAGTTTAATAGTCAAATAAAGTGTAATACAGTCTGAATACAGTCAGAATACAGTCTGAATACAGTCAGAATACAGTCTGAATACAGTCTGAATACAGTTTAATACAGTCTAATAGTCTAATACAGTGTAATACAGTCTGAATACAGTCTGAATACAGTCTGAATACAGTCTGAATAGAGTTTAATAGTCAAATACAGTGTAATACAGTCTGAATACAGTCTGAATACAGTCTGAATACAGTCAGAATACAGTCTGAATACAGTCTGAATACAGTCAGAATACAGTCTGAATACAGTCTGAATACAGTTTAATACAGTCTAATAGTCTAATACAGTGTAATACAGTCTGAATACAGTCTGAATACAGTCTGAATACAGTTTAATAGTCAAATACAGTGTAATACAGTCTGAATACAGTCTGAATACAGTCTGAATACAGTTTAATAGTCGAATACAGTCTGAATACAGTCTGAATACAGTCTGAATACAGTTTAATAGTCGAATACAGTCTGAATACAGTCTGAATACAGTTTAATAGTCAAATACAGTGTAATACAGTCTGAATACAGTCTGAATACAGTCTAATACAGTCTGAATACAGTTTAATAGTCAAATACAGTCTAATACAGTTTGAATACAGTCTGAATACAGTCTAAATACAGTCTGAATACAGTCTAATACTCTAATACAGTGTAATACAGTCTGAATACAGTCTGAATACAGTCTAATACTCTAATACAGTGTAATACAGTCTGAATACAGTCTGAATAGAGTTTAATAGTCAAATACAGTCTGAATACAGTCTGAATACAGTTTAATAGTCGAATACAGTCTGAATACAGTCTAAATACAGTCTGAATACAGTCTGAATACAGTCTAATAGTCTAATACAGTGTAAAACAGTCTGAATACAGTCTGAATACAGTCTGAATACAGTCTGAATACTGTCTGAATACTGTCTGATACAGTCTGAATACAGTCTGAATACAGTCTGATACAGTCTGATACAGTCTGAATACAGTCTGATACAGTCTGAATACAGTCTAATAGTCTAATACAGTGTAATACAGTCTGAATACAGTCTAATAGTCTAATACAGTGTAATACAGTCTGAATACAGTCTGAATACAGTCTGAATACAGTCTGAATACAGTCTAATAGTCTAATACAGTGTAATACAGTCTGAATACAGGCTGAATACAGTCTGAATACAGTCTGATAGTCTAATACAGTGTAATACAGTCTGAATACAGTCTAATAGTCTAATACAGTGTAATACAGTCTGAATACAGTCTGAATACAGTCTGAATACAGTTTAATACAGTCTAATAGTCTAATACAGTGTAATATAGTCTGAATACAGTCTGAATACAGGCTGAATACAGTCTGAATACAGTTTAATAGTCAAAGACAGTGTAATACAGTCTGAATACAGTCAGAATACAGTCTGAATACAGTCTGAATACAGTTTAATACAGTCTAATAGTCTAATACAGTGTAATACAGTGTAATACAGTCTGAATCACAGTCTGAATACAGTTTAATAGTC
>NW_025754948.1:0-8402 GCF_021184085.1 Oncorhynchus gorbuscha
TAAACTAGATGATACAAGTTGCAACCTTGAAATACAGAAATAAACACTTTTCCATAAAGAAGGTCTAAATCATGTTTGATGCACTCTGTTGGTTACGTTTTTGCAGTACTGTTTAAAACTAGACAATACAAGTTGCAACCTTGAAATACAGAAATAAACACTTTTCCATAAACAAGGTCTAAATCATGTTTGATGCACTCTGTAGGTTACGTTTTGCAGTACTGTTTAAAACTAGATGATAGGAACACTGTGGACAATTGTCATCAAGTTGCAACCTTGAAATACGAAATAAACACTTTTCCATAAACAAAGGTCTAAATCATGTTTGATGCACTCTGTAGGTTACGTTTTGCAGTACTGAAATAAAACTTTTCCATAAACAAGGTCTAAATTTTTTGATGCACTCTGAAATAGGTTACGTTTTGCAGTAAACTGTTTAAATCATGTTAGATGATCTGTAGGTTACGTTTTGGACAATTTTTCATGCAAGTTGCAACCTTGAAATACAGAAATAAACACTTTTCCATAAACAAGGTCTAAATCATGTTTTGATGCACTCTGTAGGTTACGTTTTGCAGTACTGTTTAAAAACTAGATGATAAGACACTGTGGACAATTGTCATCAAGTTGCAACCTTGAAATACAGAAATAAACACTTTTCCATAAACAAGGTCTAAATCATGTTTGATGCACTCTGTAGGTTACGTTTTGAAATACAGAAATGAACACTTTTCCATAAACAAGGTCTAAATCATGTTTGATGCACTCTGTAGGTTACGTTTTGCAGTACTGTTTAAACTAGATGATACAAGTTGCAACCTTGAAATACAGAAATAAACACTTTTCCATAAACAGGTCTAAATCATGTTTGATGCACTCTGTAAGTTACGTTTTGCAGTACTGTTTAAACTAGATGATACAATGTGGACAATTTTTCATCAAGTTGCAACCTTGTAATACAGAAAAGAAATAAACACTTTTCCATAAACAAGGTCTATAATCATGTTTGATTGCACTCTGTAAGTTACGTTTTTGCAGTACTATTTAAACTAGATGATAGGAACACTGTGGACAATTGTCATCAAGTTGCAACCTTGAAATACAGAAATAAACACTTTTCCATAAACAAGGTCTAAATCATGTTTGATTGCACTCTGTAACATTTTTGCAGTACTGTTTAAACTAGATTATAGGAACACTGTGGACAAGACACCAGTTCCCATTTGGACACGCGCCCCACCCCCAGCTGGAATGTGGCGCAGGGAACAAGAAATATTCCTAAAAATATTTAACCTCCACACATTAAAAATAGCTCAAATGAAAGATAAACACGTTGTTTATCTAGCCAGCAAGTCAGATTTCTAAAATGTTTTACAGCGAAAACATAGCACATATTTATGTCAAACCACCACCGCAGACATAGCTCATTAGCATCAAGTAGGAAAAAATATGCAATCAACAAACGCAGGATTAAAGAAAAATCATTTCACTCCAACCTTTGAAATCTTCATCAGATGACAGTAATATAACATGTCACACAGTACATTCATTTTTTTTCTCAAAAATATGCTATATAATCCATAAATCTCTGTTTACAATGATGCATCGTTCAAAAATGCTACCCAAATGTCCTGAGAAATCGATAGCTGACGTTATCTGCCGGGGCTAACAAGGAATACACATCATAAACTTTGACTAAATATGCATGTTTTACATATGTATAGCAAGATACACTTCTTCTAAATGCAATTGCATTGTTACATTTAATTTTAACGTTACATTTTGGATTCACTAGACTATAATATGGAATCGGCGCTCCATCTGTAGCATCATGACTCCTTTATCTTGGAGTCGACAGAAACCCAAAATTAATACATTAAATAAACTTACTTTGTTGTTCTTCCATCAAACGACCTGGAAGGGATTATACTTACCAAACCAGCATTTAGTTTTCAAGTCTACGTCTTTGTTCTCAAAATACCCACATTTGTTTAAATTTACGCAAAATTGATGTAGTTGCGCACCAAAACGTTGAAATTATATATTATATGTCTAGTTAACTTGTCAAACTAACTTCATAATCAAGCTTTAACAAGTTATAAAGGTGTACAGCAATTTTGAAAAACAGAAACACAGGCACCGTTCAATCGATCTTGGAAGAAAGAGAGCACTTTACCAATGAGCAAATAAAGTGACAGTTTGACTGGGAGCATACCGCGTGCTCAAACTCTCGCGAGCAGGCGTTTCTCACAATGACAAGCCCCATTGAAAGCTGAGATCACGCTGAACACGTGGAGACTGTTCTGGGAGCGGTAACTGTTTGTGGAGGGTGTCTGTGATGAAATCAAGGTGGCACTAAGTTTTCTGATGAAAGAGATAGTTTGGGAGAATGCATATTTTGAGCAGTTCTGCTTTACACAGAGACACAATTTAAACGGTTTTAAAAGCTTTTAGAGTGTTTTCTATTCAATAAATTTTTTTTCCATAATTAGCAACTTTGTCAAAAAATAATTATGTTTACCTGTAGGCAATTACTCCAGCGTTTTGCAGTACTGTTTTAGGAAACTAGATACAAGTTGCAACCTTGAAATACAAAATAAACACTTTTCCATAAACAAGGTCTAAATCATGTTTGATGCACTCTGTAACATTTTGCAGTACTGTTTAAACTAGATGAACACTGGACAATTGTCATCAAGTTTGCAACCTTGTCAAATACAGAAATGAACACTTTTCCATAAACAAGGTCTAAATCATGATTCTGATTTTTGCAGTACTGTTTAAAACTAGATGATAGGAACACTGTGGACAATTTCACGTTTTGAAATACAGAAATAAACACTTTTCCATAAACAAGGTCTAAATCATGTTTGATGCACTCTGTAGGTTACGTTTTTTGCAGTACTGTTTAAAACTAGATGATACAATGTGGACAATTTTTCAGCAGTTGCAACCTTGAAATACAGAAATAAACACTTTTCCATAAACAAGGTCTAAATCATGTTTGATGCACTCTGTAAATTATTGCAGTACTGTTTAAACTAGATGATACAATGGGACAATTGTCGAGTGAGTTGCAACAGATATGTAATACAGAAATAAACACTTTCCATAAACAAGGTTCTAAATCATGTTTGATGCACTCTGTAAATTATTGCAGTACTGTTTAAACTACAAAATACCAGTTGAAACCTTGAAATACAGAAATAAACACTTTTCCATAAACAAGGGGAAATCATGTTTGATGCACTCAGATGTAGGAAACCAGGAAGAGGACGTTTTGGAAATTGCACCTGAACAATACAAACACTATAGAGATTCCATACCGTGTAAGCTGGATTGTAAATTACCTGTTTGATGGACCTCTAAATTATTGCAGTACTGTATTAACCTCGAAGGCCAAGTGGACAACCTTGAAATACAGGAAATAAACACTTTTCCATAAAAGGTCTAAATCATTTTGACAGCACTTTGTAACATTTTGCAAACGCTTTAAACTTAGATGCCACAAACATGTGGACAACATTTTCATCAAGTTGCAACCTTGAAATACAGAAATAAAAACTTTTCCATAAACAAGGTCTAAATCATGTTTGATGCACTCTGTAAGTTACGTTTTTGCAGTACTGTTTAAAACTAGATGATAGGAACACTGTGGACAATTTTTCAGCAAGTTGCAACCTTGAAATACAGAACTAACTAGTTGAGGATAAAGATTAAATCATGGTTGGTGGACCGGGTTCATGTCGCAACAGCTTAAACAGTCCCAGTATTAGAGCCGGTTTATGATCAATCCGCTTCTGCAGTGGCCTACAGCGTTTATACAGAAATTCTGTATTTCCACAGAAGTCGATCTTGATGCACTTCTTAGTTTCGGGAGCATGAACACTTTAGCGGAGTGAGTCATAAACAATGATTTGGTCTGAAACCTCTTAGAAACGCACATTTCCGTAAATTCAGGGCTAAAACACTGTTCTGTACCCAAGAACACTAAGGTAACCTGCCTAAATGACTACTGACCCCGTAGCACTCAGTCTGATAAACCAGAAACCCTAGACTCAATACACTTTCCATGCACATCCCAGATGAGGCCTTGTTTATTGTAAGTGTTTAAATTTCCCACCTGGACAAAAATAACACGTACCTGAGAATGCTATTCATTGACTACAGTTCCGTGTTAAACATAGTGCCCTCACAGCTCATCAATTTTAGGCCCTGGGACTAAACACCTCCTTCTGCAACTGGATCCTGGACTTCCTGATGGCCGTCCCCAGGTGGTAAGGGTAGGTAAAACACTAACGCTGATCCATCAAACATGGCCCCTCAGGGGTGCGTGCTCAGGCCCCTCCTGTACTCCCTGTTCACTCATGACTGCCACAAGGCACGACTCCAACACCATCATTTAAGTTTTTGCAGATGTTTACAACAGTGGTAGGACTGATGTCCACATTGACAACAGTACTGCAAACAGCCTATACAGAGGTCAAACATGATTTGGCCTGTGTGCCAGGAACAACCTCTTAACGTGTATTCAAGACAAAGGATATGTCTACATTGTATCATCTAGTTTAAACAGTACTAGAAAAACGTAACCTACAGAGTGCATCAAACATGATTTAGACCTTGTTTATGGAAAAGTGTTTATTTCTGTATTTCAAAAACGTAACCTACAGAGTGCATCAAACATGATTTAGACCTTGTTTATGGAAAAGTGTTTATTTTATTTCTGTAGTTTTTCAAAAACGTAACCTACAGAGTGCATCAAACATGATTTAGACCTTGTTTATGGAAAAGTGTTTATTTCTGTATTTCAAAAACGTAACCTACAGAGTGCATCAAACATGATTTAGACCTTGTTTATGGAAAAGTGTTTATTTCTGTATTTCAAGGTTGCAACTTGTATCATCTAGTTTAAACAGTACTGCAAAAACGTAACCTACAGAGTGCATCAAACATGATTTAGACCTTGTTTATGGAAAAGTGTTTATTTCTGTATTTCAAGGTTGCAACTTGATGAAAATGTTGTCCACAGTGTTCCTATAATCTAGTTTAAACAGTACTGCAAAAACGTAATTTACAGAGTGCATCAAACATGATTTAGACCTTGTTTATGGAAAAGTGTTTATTTCTGTATTTCAAGGTTGCAACTTGTCCACATCTAGTTTAAACAGTACTGCAATAATTTACAGAGTGCATCAAACATGATTTAGACCTTGTTTATGGAAAAGTGTTTATTTCTGTATTTCAAGGTTGCAACTTGTATCATCTAGTTTAAACAGTACTGCAAAAAACGTAAGTTTACAGAGTGCATCAAACATGATTTAGACCTTGTTTATGGAAAAGTGTTTATTTCTGTATTTCAAGGTTGCAACTTGCTGACAATTGTCCACATTGTATCATCTAGTTTAAACAGTACTGCAAAAACGTAACCTACAGAGTGCATCAAACATGATTTAGACCTTGTTTATGGAAAAGTGTTTAAAATTGTTTATTGCATTTACAAGGCATCAAACTTGATGACAATTGTCCACATTGTATCATCTAGTTTAAACAGTACTGCAAAAATAATTTACAGAGTGCATCAAACATGATTTAGACCTTGTTTATGGAAAAGTGTTTATTTCTGTATTTCAAGGTTGCAACTTGATGACAATTGTCCAGTGTTCCTATCATCTAGTTTTAAACAGTACCTGCAAAAACGTAACCTACAGAGTGCATCAAACATGATTTAGACCTTGTTTATGGAAAAGTGTTTATTTCTGTATTACAAGGTTGCAACTTGATGACAATTGTCCACATTGTATCATCTAGTTTAAACAGTACTGCAATAATTTACAGAGTGCATCAAACATGATTTAGACCTTGTTTATGGAAAAGTGTTTATTTCTGTATTTCAAGGTTGCAACTTGTATCATCTAGTTTAAACAGTACTGCAAAAACGTAACCTACAGAGTGCATCAAACATGATTTAGACCTTGTTTATGTATTTCAAAAGTGTTCATTTCATATTTCAAAAGTACTGCAAAAACCTACAGAGTGCATCAAACATGATTTAGACCTTGTTTATGGAAAAGTGTTTATTTCTGTATTTCAAGGTTGCAACTTGATGACAATTGTCCACAGTGTTCCTATCATCTAGTTTTAAACAGTACTGCAAAAACGTAACCTACAGAGTGCATCAAACATGATTTAGACCTTGTTTATGGAAAAGTGTTTATTTCTGTATTTCAAGGTTGCAACTTGATGACAATTGTCCACAGTGTTCATCTAGTTTAAACAGTACTGCAAAAACGTAACCTACAGAGTGCATCAAACATGATTTAGACTTGTTTATGGAAAAGTGTTTATTTCTTGTTTATGGAAAAGTGTTTATTTCTGTATTTCAAAAACGTAACCTACAGAGTGCATCAAACATGATTTAGACCTTGTTTATGGAAAAGTGTTTATTTCTGTATTACAAGGTTGCAACTTGCTGAAAAATTGTCCACAGTGTTGTATCATCAGTTTTAAACAGTTCAAAAACGTAACCTCAGAGTGCATCAAACATGATTTAGACCTTGTTTATGGAAAACATTTCTGTATTTCAAAAACGTAACCTACAGAGTGCATCAAACATGATTTAGACCTTGTTTATGGAAAAGTGTTCATTTCTGTATTTCAAGGTTGCAACTTGATGACAATTGTCCACATTGTATCATCTAGTTTAAACAGTACTGCAATAATGTTACAGAGTGCATCAAACATGATTTAGACCTTGTTTATGGAAAAGTGTTTATTTCTGTATTTCAAGGTTGCAACTTGCTGAAAATTCGTTCCCATGCAAAAACTAGACGGATAGCTAACAACTAAGTCTTCAATAAAACTCCCAAGGCGTGACTTTTCTTGAATGAATATATTGAAAACGTTTATGTTGTGAAACTGCAAAATACAGAAAAAAGAATATACTTTAGTGTTCAATTCACACCGACATACTGTAGCTGTACATTAAACATTTGAAGTTGCATAATACAAAGCACGTGCTAAGGTACCATGCATCTGGCATGATGCCAAACTATATATCTAATTGTTAACCATATGGTAATTGCTCCTTTCATTACTCTAATAATGTATAACCATCTATGTAGAATAACAAAGCATATTACACTAGAAACAGTAACAAAACTACAGTATTGTATATTTTACAATTGTTTGCATGACGCATGAGCAAAGTAATACAGCTAACGACATACACAAAGGCATTTGCAATTTGTGAGTAAATGCAAACCAGACATATATGTAAGAAACTCTATCAATAACAAGATTATCATCATTAGCTAAATGCTTGAATCGAACTTACAAACAAATATTTTTCCAAGGCTGAAGCGTGACAAGAAATAACTACATTGAAAGACCTGCACCGTAGCGTTGTAGCTGCTTCTTTGCGTGCAAACAAATTCTGAACTTCCCGTTTGCGTTGACTTTCTAAGTACCAGAAAGCGCCACTAGGGGCAAATAACACCATTGAACACAATGAAAATCCAATTTAACCATTGTAATAAAATAATCTGTTATCTTCTAACAGGATGGCAGCACAGTTCCTATAATCTAGTTTAAACAGTACTGCAAAAATGTAACCTACAAAGTGCATCAAACATGATTTAGACCTTGTTTATGGAAAAGTGTTTATTTCTGTATTTCAAGGTTGCAACTTGTATCATCTAGTTTAAACAACTGCAAAAACGTAACCTACAGTGTTCAAACATATCATTTAGTTTTAAACAGTACCTGCAAAAACGTAACCTACAGAGTGCATCAAACATGATTTAGACCTTGTTTATGGAAAAGTGTTTATTTCTGTATTTCAAAACGTAACCTACAGAGTGCATCAAACATGATTTAGACCTTGTTTATGGAAAAGTGTTTATTTCTGTATTTTTTAGAGGTTGCAGACCTTGTTTATGAAAATTGTCCACATTGTATCATCTAGTTTAAAAAGTATTGCAATAATGTTAGAGTGCAATCAAACATGATTTAGACCTTGTTTATGGAAAAGTGTTTATTTCTGTATTTCAAAAACGTAACCTACAGAGTGCATCAAACATGATTTAGACCTTGTTTATGGAAAAGTGTTTATTTCTGTATTTCAAAATCGTAACCTACAGAGTGCATCAAACATGATTTAGACCTTGTTTATGGGAAAGTGTTTATTTCTGTATTTGAAAATTACAGAGGCATCAAACATGATTTAGACCTTGTTTATGGAAAAGTGTTTATTTTGTATTTCAACACTTGTATCATCTAGTTTAAACAGTACTGCAATAATTTAGAGTGCATCAAACATGATTTAGACCTTGTTTTACTAGGAAAAAGTGTTTATTTCTGTATTTCAGGTTGCAACTTGCTGAAAATGTTTCCAGTGTTCC
>NW_025754949.1:0-2500 GCF_021184085.1 Oncorhynchus gorbuscha
ACGTGTACCTAACCATAAACATCAATGCCTTTCTTAAAATCAATACACAGAAGTATATATTTTTAAACCTGCAAATTTAGCTAAAAGAAATCCAGGTTAGCAGGCAATATTAACCAGGTGAAATTGTGTCACTTCTTGCGTTCATTACACGCAGAGTCAGGGTACATGTAACAGTTTGGCCTGGTTTCTTGCGAACTTAATTTGCCAGAATTGTAGGTAATTATGACATAACATTGAAGGTTGTGCAATGTAACAGGCATATTTAGACTCATGGATGCCACCTCGTTAGATAAAATACGGAACGGAATAAACGTTTTGTTTTCGAGGTGATAGTTTCCGGATTTGACCAAAGGCTCGTAATTCTGTGTGTTTATTATAGTTAAGTCTATGATTTGATATTTGATAGAGCAGTCTGACTGAGGGGTGGTAGGCAGCAGCAGGCTCGTAATAGTCAAAGGTATAGGGTTTAGAGAGAAATAGTTGACGCGTTATAATTCCTGTAATAACTTGCGGCTGAACTTAAAAGGGGTTCCTTCGTTATTTTACAGATCATGTCTTCCATAGAGGATGTCTTGATCTACTTCAGATAAGGTCTGTGTTTCGTGCTTAAACCTCCTCTGTTCATGTCTTCCATAGAGGATGTCTTGATCTACTTCAGATAAGGTCTGTGGTTCAGGCTTAAACCACCTCTGTTCATGTCTTCCATAGAGGATGTCTTGATCTACCCAGATAAGGTCTGTGTTTGGTTCAGGCTTAAACCACCTCTGTTCATGTCTTCCATAGAGGATGTCTTGATCTACTTCAGATAAGGTCTGTGTTTCGTTCAGGCTTAAACCACCTCTGTTCATGTCTTCCATAGAGGATGTATTGATCTACTTCAGATAAGGTCTGTGTTTTGCTTAAACCTTCCTCTGTTCCATAGAGGATGTCTTGATCTACTTAAACGTGCTTAAACCTCCTCCTCTGTTCATGTCTTCCATAGAGGATGTATTGATCTACTTCAGATAAGGTCTGTGTTTGGTTCAGGCTTAAACCACCTCTGTTCATGTCTTCCATAGAGGATGTATTGATCTACTTCAGATAAGGTCTGTGTTTGGTTCAGGCTTAAACCTCCTCTGTTCATGTCTTCCATAGAGGATGTATTGATCTACTTCAGATAAGGTCTGTGTTTGGTTCAGGCTTAAACCACCTCTGTTCATGTCTTCCATAGAGGATGTATTGATCTACTTCAGATAAGGTCTGTGGTTCAGGCTTAAACCACCTCTGTTCATGTCTTCCATAGAGGATGTCTTGATCTACTTCAGATAAGGTCTGTGTTTGGTTCAGGCTTAAACCACCTCTGTTCATGTCTTCCATAGTGGATGTATTGATCTACTTCAGATAAGGTCTGTGTTTGGTTCAGGCTTAAACCACCTCTGTTCATGTCTTCCATAGAGGATGTATTGATCTACTTCAGATAAGGTCTGTGTTTCGTGCTTAAACCTCCTCTGTTCATGTCTTCCATAGAGGATGTATTGATCTACTTCAGATAAGGTCTGTGTTTCGTGCTTAAACCACCTCTGTTCATGTCTTCCATAGAGGATGTCTTGATCTTCAAGGTCTGTGTTTCGTGCTTAAACCACCTCTGTTCATGTCTTCCATAGAGGATGTCTTGATCTACTTCAGATAAGGTCTGTGTTTCGGTCTTAAACCACCTCTGTTCATGTCTTCCATAGAGGATGTCTTGATCTACTTCAGATAAGGTCTGTGTTTCGTGCTTAAACCACCTCTGTTCATGTCTTCCATAGAGGATGTATTGATCTACTTCAGATAAGGTCTGTGTTTCAGGCTTAAACCACCTCTGTTCATGTCTTCCATAGAGGATGTATTGATCTACTTCAGATAAGGTCTGTGGTTGCAAAAACCACCTCTGTTCATGTCTTCCATAGAGGATGTATTGATCTACTTCAGATAAGGTCTGTGGTTCAGGCTTAAACCTCCTCTGTTCATGTCTTCCATAGAGGATGTATTGATCTACTTCAGATAAGGTCTGTGTTTGGTTCAGGCTTAAACCACCTCTGTTCATGTCTTCCATAGAGGATGTATTGATCTACTTCAGATAATCAGGCTTAAACCACCTCTGTTCATGTCTTCCATAGAGATGTCTTGATCTACTTCAGATAAGGTCTGTGTTTGGTTCAGGCTTAAACCTCCTCTGTTCATGTCTTCCATAGAGGATGTATTGATCTACTTCAGATAAGGTCTGTGTTTCGTGCTTAAACCTCCTCTGTTCATGTCTTCCATAGAGGATGTCTTGATCTACTTCAGATAAGGTCTGTGTTTGCTTAAACCACCTCTGTTCATGTCTTTAGAGGATGTCTTGATCTACTTCAAACAAGGTCTGTGGCTCAGGCTTTTGATACCCTGTAAATCTCACTAAGATAAGGTAATGTTTGTCAACATATTTTCATAAATCCACTCTACAAAAAAAAAGATCTTTGCTTATATTTAGCCAATATTG
>NW_025754950.1:0-2500 GCF_021184085.1 Oncorhynchus gorbuscha
GTGAGTTCTCTGTGTGTGTGTCTGTGTGTCTATGTGTATGTGTGTGTATCTGTGTGTATGTGTGTTTGTGTGTATGTGTGTGTGTGTCTATGTGTGTGTGTATGTGTGTGTGTATGTGTGTGTATGTCTATGTGTGTGTGTATGTGTGTGTGTGTGTGTATATGTGTTTGTGTGTGTATGTGCACAGATTTCCTATGTGTATGTGTGTGTGTATGTGTGTATGTGTGTGTGTGTATGTGTGTATGTGTGTGTGTGTGTATGTGTGTATGTGTGTGTGTGTATGTGTGTACGTGTATGTGTGTGTGTGTGTGTGTGTATGTGTGTATGTGTGCGTGTGTGTATGTGCACAGATTTCCTATGTGTGTGTGTGTGTGTGTGTGTGTGTGTGTGTGTGTGTGTGTGTGTGTGTGTGTGTGTGTGTGTGTGTGTGTGTGTGTGTGTGTGTGTGTGTGTGTATAAATGTGTAATAACGAGGATTGAGTCCGCAGATGAGAACATCTATTTGTTTTGACTGTGTACAGTTGAGTCTGTACAGTTGAGTCTGTACAGTTGAGTCTGTACAGTTGACTGTGTACAGTTGAGTCTGTACAGTTGAGTCTGTACAGTTGAGTCTGTACAGTTGACTGTGTACAGTTGAGTCTGTACAGTTGAGTCTGTACAGTTGATATGTAAGCAGTTGAGTCTGTACAGTTGAGTGTGTACAGTTGAGTCTGTACAGTTGAGTCTGTACAGTTGAGTCTGTACAGTTGAGTCTGTACAGTTGACTGTGTACAGTTGAGTCTGTACAGTTGAGTCTGTACAGTGGAGTCTGTACAGTAGCCTAATTATTAGACTCAGCCACAGGGACCGAGCCAGAGAGAGTCAGAGAGAGAAGTAACACAATGAGAATTGGCTTGAGATCCACGAAGGAAGCCAAAAACACCATTTCCTTTCACTGATTATTGTGGAATATGATGGACACTGATGAATACATTGTGGTTGCAGCTCTCAGTCCTTCCCTCTTGAGGTAATTTTCTGATTATCAATTATCTAGTGCTGGTGTATGTGATTGTGCCAGGCAGAGGAGAGCAATTAATAAGGTGAGGAAATGAGAGATGGAGAGATGGATGGAGTGAAGGATTGATGGATGGTTGGAGGGAAGGAGGGAAGGAAGGAAGGATGGATAGAGGGAGGGAGGGAGGGATGGATGGAGTGAAGGATGGATGGATAGAGGGAGGGAGGGAGGGAGGGATGGATGGATGGAGGGAGGGAGGAAAGGAAGGAAGGATGGATAGAGGGAGGGAGGGAGGGAGGGATGGATGGAGTGAAGGATGGATGGATGGATGGATGGAGGGAAGGATGGAGGGAGGGAGGGAGGGAGGGAGGGAGGAGGGAGGGAGGGAGGGAGGGAGGGAGGGAGGGAGGGAGGGAGGGATGGATGGATGGATGGAGCGAAGGATGGAAGGAGGGAAGGATGAAAGAAGGGATGGATGGAGGGAAGGATGGAAGGAAGGATGGATGGATGGAGGGAGGGAGAGAGGGATGGCACCAGAGAGACATGAAGAGAAATAAAATGAGACCTAGGAGGAAGGTCAATAACAGAAGTAGGAAACAATGGGAAATAAGAGAGAGATCCTGAGGCAGAGAGAGAGAAGGAGAGAAGGAGAGAGATCCTGAGGCAGAGAGAGAGAAGGAGAGAAGGAGAGAGATCCTGAGGCAGAGAGAGAGAAGGAGAGAAGGAGAGAGATCCTGAGGCAGAGAGAGAGAAGGAGAGAAGGAGAGAGATCCTGAGGCAGAGAGAGAGAAGGAGAGAGATCCTGAGGCAGAGAGAGAGAATGAGAGAAGGGGAGAGATCCTGAGGCAGAGAGAGAAAATGAGAGAAGGGGAGAGATCCTGAGGCAGAGAGAGAGATTGAGAGAAGGAGAGAGATCCTGAGGCAGAGAGAGAGAGAAGGGGGGGAAATATAAATTTGTGTTGTCATGGAAACTGGAAAGGATCTGAGCAAAACAAAAATGTAAATTAGTTTACCCTCTGAGACTGGTACAGAATAGGTTTACCCTCTGAGACTGGTACAGAATAGGTTTACCCTCTGAGACTGGGACAGAATAGGTTTACCCTCTGAGACTGGGACAGAATAGGTTTACCCTCTGGGGTAGAATAGGTTTACCCTCTGGGGTAGAATAGGTTTACCCTCTGGGACAGAATAGGTTTACCCTCTGGGACAGAATAGGTTTATCCTCTGAGACTGGGACAGAATAGGTTTACCCTCTGAGGTAGAATAGGTTTACCCTCTGAGACTGGGACAGAATAGGTTTACCCTCTGAGGTAGAATAGGTTTACCCTCTGAGACTGGGACAGAATAGGTTTACCCTCTGAGGTAGAATAGGTTTATCCTCTGAGACTGGGACAGAATAGGTTTACCCTCTGAGGTAGAATAGGTTTATCCTCTGAGACTGGGACAGAATAGGTTTACCCTCTGAGGTAGAATAGGTTTACCCTCTGATACTGGGACAGAATAGGT
>NW_025754952.1:0-8398 GCF_021184085.1 Oncorhynchus gorbuscha
TCTTCACCTTATTGTCATGTTTTGTCATTTATTATCTTGTCTTGTCCCTGTGCTTCCCATTCTATTCGTTTCCCTCTGCTGGTCTTATTAGGTTCTTTCCCTCTTTCTATCCCTCTCTCTCCCCCTCCCTCTTTCACTCTCTCGCTCTCTCTTCTCTCTATCGTTCCGTTCCTGCTCCCAGCTGTTCCTATTCCCCTAATCAATCATTTAGTCTTCCCACACCTGTTCCCACACCTGTTCCCGATCCTTTCCCCTGATTAGAGTCCCTATTTCTTCCTTTGTGTTCCGTTCCTGTCCTGTCGGTTCCTTGTTTAGTATTCACCGTGCTGTGTTTGCGTATCGCCCTGTCGTGTCGTGTTTTCCTCAGATGCTGCGTGGTGAGCAGGTGTCTGAGTCTGTCTGGTTCGAGTGCCTTCCCGAGGCAACCTGCTGTTCACCTGCTGTTCAAGTTCGAGTCTCCAGTTTGTCCTCGTCATATCGAGTGAAAGTTGTGTTTTTTTGTTTGTATTTTCTTTACTGGATTAAAGACTCTGTTTTCGCCAAGTCGCTTTTGGGTCCTCTTTCACCTCCATGACACTTATTGTGACACGTGAAGGATAATGACCTCTACAGTAGTTCTTAGCAGGTCATTCTTCACCTTATTGTGACACGTGAAGGATAATGACCTCTACAGTAGTTCTTAGCAGGTCATTCTTCACCTTATTGTGACACGTGAATGATAATGACCTCTACAGTAGTTCTTAGCAGGTCATTCTTCACCTTATTGTGACACGTGAAGGATAATGACCTCTACAGTAGTTCTTAACAGGTCATTCTTCATCTTATTGTGACACGTGAAGGATAATGACCTCTACAATAGTTCACGCGGTCTAACAAATGCTGGGTTACAGGCGTTGAGACACTGAGTTGGGTTGTTGATCAGGGCCCCCCTTGCCATCCCCAGTCTCTCAGTAGGCTCAGTGGTGAACTAGTCCTCCAGAACCCACCTGAGTGATGCCAGCTAGGCACCGCTAGGGCGTCAAAGGCTCACTGCCATCAGTTACTGGAAAAGTCCACCTTGGAGTCACTCAATTCAACAAGCCAATTCTTCTGATCTTGTTCAGATAAAAACCCATCGCTAGCTAGTTAGCTAACCTCTCAATTGTCTTCACAAACCATCTGACTAGACGGTCCTAAAACACTGTGGATCGATATACACAGAGTGGACAAAACATTAGGAACGCCTTCCTAATATTGAGTTGCATCCCGTTTTGCCCTCAGAACAGCCTCAATTCGCTAGGACATGGACTCCACAAGGTGTTGAAATCGCTCCACAGGGAGGCTGGCCCATGTTGACTCTACAAGGTGTTGAAATCGCTCCACAGGGAGGCTGGCCCATGTTGACTCTACAAGGTGTTGAAATCGCTCCACAGGGATGCTGGCCCATGTTGACTCTACAATGTGTTGAAAATGTTCCACAGGGATGCTGGCCCATGTTGACTCTACAAGGTGTTGAAATCGCTCCACAGGGATGCTGGCCCATGTTGACTCTACAAGGTGTTGAAAGTGTTCCACAGGGATGCTGGCCCATGTTGACTCTACAAGGTGTTGAAATCGTTCCACATGGGAGGCTGGCCCATGTGGACTCCTCAAGGTGTTGAAATCGTTCCACAGGGAGGCTGGCCCATGTTGACTCTACAAGGTGTTGAAATCGTTCCACAGGGAGGCTGGCCCATGTTGACTCTACAAGGTGTTGAAATCGCTCCACAGGGAGGCTGGCCCATGTTGACTCCACAAGGTGTTGAAAGGCGTTCCACAGGGAGGCTGGCCCATGTTGACTCCACAAGGTGTTGAAAGCTGCTCCACAGGGAGGCTGGCCCATGTTGACTCCACAAGGTGTTGAAAGCTGCTCCACAGGAGGCTGGCCCATGTTGACTCTACAAGTTGTTGAAAGTGTTCCACAGGGATGCTGGCCCATGTTGACTCTACAAGGTGTTGAAATCGTTCCACAGGGAGGCTGGCCCATGTTGACTCCACAAGGTGTTGAAATCGTTCCACAGGGAGGCTGGCCCATGTTGACTCCACAAGGTGTTGAAATCGTCTCCACAGGGAGGCTGGCCCATGTTGACTCCACAAGGTGTTGAAAGCGTTCCACAGGGAGGCTGGCCCATGTTGACTCCACAAGGTGTTGAAATCGCTCCACAGGGAGGCTGGCCCATGTTGACCCAAAGCTTCCCACAGTTGTGTCCACTTGGCTGGATGTCCTCTGGGTGATGGACCATTCTTGTCACACACAGGAAACCAACAGCACTGCAGTTAATGACACACTTAACCGGAGCGCCTGACACCTACTACCAAAGGCATTTAACTATTTTGTCTTGCCCATTCACATGCTGAATGGCACACATATGCAATCCATGTCTCAATTCTCTCAAAGCTTACAAATCTTTATTTAACCCTTCTCCCTCCCTTCATCTACACTGATTGAAGTGGATTTATGCTGGCAAAAATGTAAAGGAACCTTCTGTAGGCTCCTGTACATTCTAGATAATACTGCTGCAGGTCACTAGTTCTCTGTAGGGATAAAGAGATGAGGGGTGGAGAGAGAGAGAGAGAGAGAACCTCCTGCCCAATGTATGACCATATTAGAGAGACATATTTCCCTCCAGATTACACAGATCACTAATTCGAAAACAAATCCGATTTTGATAAACTCCATATCTACTGGGTGAAATTCCACAGTGTGCCATCACAGCAGCAAGATTTGTGACCTGTTGCCACACGAGGGCAACCCAGTGGAAAGACACATTTGTAAATACAACCCATATTTATGCTTATTTATTTTATATTGTGTCCTTTAACCATTTTGTACATTGTTAAAACACTGTATATATATACTATGACATTTGTAATGTTTACTGTTTTGAAACTTCTGTATGTGTAATGTTTACTGTTAATTTTTGTTGTTTTTCACTTATATATTCACTTTATATATTATCTACCTCACTTGCTTTGGCAATGTTAACACATGTTCCATGCCAATAAAGCCCCTTGAATTGGAATTGAATTGAGAGAGCAAAGAGAGAGAGAGAGACAGAGAGAGAGACAGAGAGAGACAGAGAGAGAGACAGAGAGAGAGACAGAGAGAGAGACAGAGAGAGAGAGAGAGAGAGAGAGAGAGAGACAGACAAGAGAGACAGACAGAGAGGAGACAGAGAGAGAAGTTAGGAGCAGTGTCCATTGGTGTTGTTAGAGATGGACACAGTGGGGGGGGGTGGTGTGGACAACAACATTCCAGTCATTCCTCTGGCACTAAGCTGGTCAGACCGCGAGCACCGGTTACAGCAACACAGGTGAATGCTGTGTTTACGTGTTGTTGCTGGAGGAGCAGACATACTGTCCTGTACTAGACTGCAGTGTAATGCCTGATGAGAAATAGATTAGTCACTGTGTCATGCTACCAGCAAGCATGACTAAGCAGAGAGAGAGAGAAAGAGAGAGAGAGAGAGAGAGAGAGAGAGAGAGAGAGAGAGAGAGAGAGAGAGAGAGAGAGAGAGAGAGAGAGAGAGAGAGAGAGAGAGTAGGTTCAGCATATAGGTGATAAAGAAGATGACATCACAAGAAACAGACTACAGACAAAGACAATGGTTCTTGGTTTGTTGCTTACGTTGCTCATCTAGCGCTCACAAAATGGCACCCCCCCGTGCACTTTCCTCCAACGCCTCATTTACTAAGTTCACCATACTGTACATTGCTCTCCGTTACTCTTTTTTTCCATAATTAGCACAGTGCTCCCTATTTGACCTCCAATACCCCGCCAATATGAAAAACTGAAAAACGTTGTGCTAATTTATTGGTGCTTTGAACCATTTCCCATGCCGTAGTTTTGAACCATTTCCCATGCTGTAGTTTTGAACCACTTCCCATGCCGTAGTTTTGAACCATTTCCCATGCTGTAGTTTTGAACCATTTCCCATGCCGTAGTTTTGAACCATTTCTCATGCCGTAGTTTTGAACCATTTCCCATGCCGTAGTTTTGAACCATTTCCCATGCCGTAGTTTTGAACCATTTTCCATGCCGTAGTTTTGAACCATTTCCCATGCCGTAGTTTTGAACCATTTCCCAGGCCGTAGTTTTGAACCATTTCCCATGCCGTAGTTTTAAAACTCTGTGCATAGTGCTAAACAATGATATCATTGTTGAATTCTGACATAGTTCTATAGTTGCCATGGTGCCGTCGTATTAGCCTAAGCAAAGAGCTCCTATAAAAGTGCACGTATTTAGTTATTTTTAGGTGTTTTTAATTGGGGTTTATTTAGCAGCTGTTTTGTTTTTGATAACGTAAAGTTTTTAATGCATATATCTGGTGGTTTTAAGCCACAAATTTACAGATTGACTGACAGGTTAACACTTCTTGGCTTGGCTAGCTAGCTTTTTAAATATATTTTTTATGAATCTGGACACAATAGCATCTTTTTTGTTTCACCCGGCTTCCTGATCTTTAGAGAGCATCATTTGAGGGGTCAACCTGAAGCCTGAGAGGAATGGGAGACAGAAGTACAGAGCAGTGCTGAGGCAGAGGGCTCGTAGGTGGAGGACAACTGACTACTACTCTGACCTTTGTGTGGTGATCTATCTGGCACCCAGAGCTGCTGAGGCACAGGCTCAGAGAGGAGGACAACTGGCTACTACCTGACCTTTGTGGTGGTGATCTTATCTGGCACCCAGAGCTTACTGAGGCAGAGGCCTGTAGTGGAGGACAAAACTGGGCTACTACCTGACCTTTGTGTGGTGATCTATCTGGCACCCAGAGCTGCTGGGGTGAGGACTTTAGTGGAGCATGTCCTGCTACCACCTGGGACCTTTGGTGTGCATCTATCTGGCACTGGGAGCTGCTGAGGCATCACCCTGGTGGGCGTTACGCAGACTGGAAGAGGAGAGGTCCAGTAGCTGTAAGACTCAGGGCTGGTTCCCAGACGTGTCCTCCTACAAGATCCCTCAGCAGACTCCATCAATATCATCTTGCATCCTCTATCTATCTCCCTCCTCAAGCCATGAACTGAGCCTCTCCATCTTCAGAGGATGCAGCTTTCAAAGCCTTGGCCTCTATTGGTCGACCTGTCATGATATATTACTTGTTTGTTTGTTTGTTTTGCTCTTGAAGCTCTTAGAGAGTCTATGAAAAGCACTAAAGAAATGTAATAAATTATAATAAATATACATAATAATGATTTAATTAAGTTCCATGGTTGCTATGGCACCGTGAGGTTGCCTCAGGCAGAGAGCTCCCCTGTACATTTTTGTAATTATTTAATCATTTTTCAGTGTTTTTTAAAACTTATTGCCAAATGTGTCTAGATTAAGTCTGGATTGCATCTATTTGTTTCCTGCCTGTGAATTCATGAGTAAATCATCTTTCCAAAGATAGCTAGCTAGCAATGCTACCAGGTTAGCCAGATAGTGTATTTTGATTTGAATAGACCAGCCTATGTTCTGTTGTTTCAACAGCTTCCCTGACCAATGAGAACCACAAGGCGAGCAGGTAGGGACCATTTCATTGCTCAGGTTTCCTATGAAGTTATGAGCAGGCTGTCATCATTATCATGACTGAGTGAGAAGTCAAAACGAACTTCATCTCATTCTACCAGACCAGAGAGTCAACGGCGGGGTGGCGAGGCGCTGGTGAGGCGCTTCAATGAAGAGTGAACTGTGCTGCCTGCCAATGGGGACCTACTCATCTCCCCTGTTGACCTCCTCCCTCTGCTCAAGCCATGTGGTTCCAAGTATGTTGTAGGCTTGAAAACACAACTTTCAACTCTGGCCGAAAAATCATATTCCAGACCTTTCTCTATCAAATATTATAATTTTTTCATTCTTGTTTGTTTTGCTTTTTCAAGAACTTTGGAATAAAGTTGATTAAATTATTATGAAGCATGGCTATATTTATGTCCTTTTGCAAATAATCTGTTATTGTGACATCACAATGGAGAGGTGTATGTATTTCTCTCTGAACTAATCGTTATTGTGATGTCACAATCACAATGAGATGTCAGAACGCTCCATGGCATTGTGACATCTTAATTACATTACATTTAAGTCATTTAGCAGACGCTCTATCAGAGCGACTTACAAATTGGTGCATTCACCTTGACATCCAGTGGAAACAACCCACTTTACAATAGTCACACAGCGCACACACGCACACACGCACACACACACACACGCACACACACACGCGCGCACACACGCACACACGCACACACGCACACCATTGACTGTATATGTGAATGAACAGAGCCATCGATCACGTCATTCATATATAAGTAGATAAAGTGACTAGCCACATAATGGCTGGGATGCTGATGATGATGATGATGGTCTCTCTGTGATGTGGGGTCAGTGGGAACTGGATGTGTTCTAACCTGCCCTCTGTCCACTTCTGTCCTTTGCCTTCCTCTCTTTTTCTGTTCCTGTGTGTTGGACCTCCAGGGAGTGAAAAGGATGTAATGCCACACACTCCGGACCACCAGGTCAGCTCCAACCGATTGGATCATAGAGAGAGAGATGTGTATGTGTGCAAGGTCTACGCAAACCATAAATGATGCCTTTTGGAAAATGGTTCAAATCTGTAAAAAAAAAAATATATAATAATAACTTGGGGATATTATTCCCACTGTGATGATTAAAACCTATTCAAACCAAAAACCGTGGAGAGATGGCAGCATTCATGCAAAACTAAAAGCTCGTGAACCTGCATTTAACCACTGCAAGGCTGACTGGGAACATGGAGGACTACAAACAGTCCAGCTATGCCTCTGTAAGCAATCACACAGTTCAGCTATGCCCTCGTAAGGTAATCACACAGTCCAGCCATGCCCTCCGTAAGGTAATCAACACAGTCCAGCTATGCCCTCCGTAAGGTAATCACACAGTCCAGCTATGCCCTCCGTAAGGTAATCACACAGTCCAGCTATGCCCCCTCCGTAAGGTAATCAAGCACAGTCCAGCTATGCCCTCCCGTAAGGTAATCACACAGTCCAGCTATGCCCTCCGTAAAGGTAATCACACAGTCCAGCTATGCCCTCCGTGGAGGTAATCACACAGTCCAGCTATGCCTCCGTGGGTAATCACACAGATCCAGCTATGCCCTCCGTAAGGTAATCACACAGTCCAGCTATGCCCTCCCGTAAGGTAATCACACAGTCCAGCTATGCCCTCCGTAAGGCAATCACACAGTCCACCTATGCCCCCCGTAAGGTAATCACACAGTCCAGCTATGCCCTCCGTAAGGTAAATCACACAGTCCAGCTATGCCTCAGTAAGGTAATCACACAGTCCAGCTATGCCTCCGTAAAGGTAATCACACAGTCCAGCCATGCCCTCGTAGGTAATCACACAGTCCAGCTATGCCCTCCGTAAGGCATCCACGCAGTCCACCTATGCCCTCCGTAAGGTAAATCACACAGTCCAGCTATGCCCTCCGTAAGGTAATCACGCAGTCCAGATATGCCCTCCGTAAGGTAATCACACAGTCCAGCTATGCCCTCCGTAAGGTAATCAGACAGTCCAGCTCTGCCCTCAGTAAGAGCAATCACACAGTCCACCTATGCCCTCCGTAAGGTAATCCCACTGGTCCAGCTATGCCCTCCGTGCGTGATACACAGTCCAGCTATGCCCTCCGTAGAGTAATCACACAGTCAACTATCCCTCCGTAAGGTAATCACACAGTCCAGCTATGCCCTCGGCGGGTAATCAGCAGTCCAGCTGCCCTCAAGTAAGGCAATCACACAGTCCACCTATGCCCTCCGTAGGTAATCAC
Source organism: Oncorhynchus gorbuscha (assembly GCF_021184085.1). Taxonomy (NCBI): domain Eukaryota; kingdom Metazoa; phylum Chordata; class Actinopteri; order Salmoniformes; family Salmonidae; genus Oncorhynchus; species Oncorhynchus gorbuscha. The sequence goes on from NW_025754952.1 coordinate 7,800, forward strand.
ACAGTCCAGCTATGCCCTCCGTAAGGTAATCACACAGTCAGCTATGCCCTCCGTAAGGTAATCACACAGCCAGCTATGCCCTCCGTAGCTATGCCCTCCGTAAGGTAATCACACAGTCCAGCTATGCCCTCCGTAAGGTAATCACACAGTCCAGCTATGCCCTCCGTAAGGCAATCACGCAGTCCAGCCTATGCCCTCCGTAAGGTAATCACACAGTCCAGCTATGCCCTCCGTAAGGTAATCACACAGTCCAGCTATGCCCTCCGTAAGGTAATCACACAGTCCAGCTATGCCCTCCGTAAGGTAATCAGACAGTCCAGCTATGCCCTCCGTAAGGCAATCACACAGTCCACCTATGCCCTCCGTAAGGTAATCACACAGTCCAGCTATGCCCTCCGTAAGCGTAATCACACAGTCCAGCTATGCCCTCCTGGTGAAGGTAATCACACACAGTCCAGCTATGCCCTCCGTAAGGTAATCACACAGGTCCAGCTATGCCCTCCGTAAGGTAATCCACACAGTCCAGCTATGCCCTCCGTAAGGCAATCACACAGTCCAGCCATGCCCTCCGTAAGGTAATCAGCACAGTCCAGCTATGC
>NW_025754953.1:0-8397 GCF_021184085.1 Oncorhynchus gorbuscha
TATCGCTGATATTTCTATGTCTGTTCTTGGCTGAATGTGTCATCATTTAAAATGACTAAACAAATTAAAGTCAATCAAATCAACATGTCAAGACATATTCAGTCCACAACAGGAGAATAAAGACCAGTTATTTTATCTTCAGGGAAGAGGTGTCGTGTGTGGCATCATTCTTTTTACTAAAACATCTCATTTCATCTTCACACATATTAGATGTGAAAGTCTTAAAAGACAAGTCTTACATCTTCAGGGAAGAGGTGTAGTCGTTGCATCATGGTCCTTCTGGAGAGGTTCCTAGGCAGCATCCCGTACACTGCCAGCTTCACTATCTGGAGGAAGAAGAGGAAGATAGAAGAAGAGTGGACTCTGGATCCAGCGCTTGGATAGGCTACTCAGATTCAGTCCCTAATGGCACACTAGCCCACTATAGGGAATCCTAGATCACTATATAGGGAATCCTAGATCACAATATAGGGAATTCTAGATCACAATATAGGGAATCCTAGATCACTATATAGGGAATCCTAGATCACTATATAGGGAATCCTATATCACTATATAGGGAATCCTAGATCACAATATAGGGAATCCTAGATCGCTATATAGGGAATCCTAGATCGCTATATAGGGAATCCTATTGAAGTATATAGGGAATCCTAGATCACTATATAGGGAATCCTAGATCACTATATAGGGAATCCTAGATCACTATATAGGGAATCCTAGATCACTATATAGGGAATCCTAGATCACTATATAGGGAATCCTAGATCACTATACAGGGAATCCTAGATCACTATACAGGGAATCCTAGATCACTATACAGGGAATCCTAGATCACTATACAGGAAATCCTAGATCACTATACAGGGAATCCTAGATCACTATATAGGGAATCCTAGCGCACTATATAGGGAATCCTAGCGCACTATATAGGGAATCCTAGATCACAATATAGGGAATTCTAGATCACAATATAGGGAATCCTAGATCACTATATAGGGAATCCTAGATCACTATATAGGGAATCCTAGATCACTATATAGGGAATCCTAGATCACAATATAGGGAATCCTAGATCACTATATAGGGAATCCTAGATCACTATATAGGGAATCCTAGATCACTATATAGGGAATCCTAGATCACTATATATGGAATCCTAGCGCACTATATAGGGAATCCTAGCGCACTATATAGGGAATCCTAGATCACTATATAGGGAATCCTAGCGCACTATATATGGAATCCTAGATCACTATATAGGGAATCCTAGATCACTATATAGGGAATCCTAGATCACTATATAGGGAATCCTAGATCACTATATAGGGAATCCTAGATCACTATATAGGGAATCCTAGATCACTATATAGGGAATCCTAGCGCACTATATATGGAATCCTAGCGCACTATATAGGGAATCCTAGCGCACTATATAGGGAATCCTAGATCACTATATAGGGAATCCTAGCGCACTATATATGGAATCCTAGATCACTATATAGGGAATCCTAGATCACTATATAGGGAATCCTAGCTGACTCATAGGGAATCCTAGATCACTATAGGAATCCTAGCACTATCCAGGTATCCTAGTGCACTATCCAGGGTATCCTAAAGCACTATCCAGGGTATCCTAAAGCACTATCCAGGGAATCCTAGATCACTATATAGGGAATCCTAGATCACTATCCAGGGTATCCTAGATCACTATATAGGAATCCTAGACTACTATATAGGGAATCCTAGATCACTATAGGGAATCCCAGATCACTATATAGGGAATCCTAGATCACTATAGGAATCAGATCACTATATAGGGAATCCTAGATCACTATATAGGGAATCCTAGATCACTATATAGGGAATCCTAGATCACTATATAGGAATCCTAGCACTATCCAGGGTATCCTAGGCACTATCCAGGGTATCCTAAAGCACTATATAGGAATCCTAGTGCACTATCCAGGGTATCCTAAAGCACTATCCAGGGTATCCTAGATCACTATATAGGGAATCCTAGATCACTATCCAGGGTATCCTAAAGCACTATATAGGGAATCCTAGATCACTATATAGGGAATCCTAGATCACTATATAGGGAATCCTAGCACACTATATAGGGAATCCTAGATCACTATATAGGGAATCCTAGATCACTATATAGGGAATCCTAGATCACTATATAGGGAATCCTAGCGCACTATCCAGGGTATCCTAGTGCACTATCCAGGGTATCCTAAAGCACTATATAGGGTATCCTAGTGCACTATCCAGGGTATCCTAAAGCACTATCCAGGGTATCCTAGATCACTATATAGGGAATCCTAGATCACTATCCAGGGTATCCTAAAGCACTATATAGGGAATAGGGTGCCATTTGGGACACTTTCACAGACATTTGATATGAGACAGTTGGATCAGGGTTGTCATGGTTACAGCTCTGGAGAAGAACAAGGTTGAGGTCCATCATTGAACCTTTAATATGTCTGCAGTGGTGACCAGTAGAGATCCTGTTAGGTCCAGACAGGGATACTACTAAGCAGGATCAATGAGTCAGCCAGCTAATCTCCCTCATTTGTTCTTAGAAGTATATACTTTAAAACGGACATGGTCTAATTTACCCAACATCCAGAAACACATAAGTTTAGCTTTCTTAAATGAAACCGAAAAACAATAGATATTTCTGGATGTTCATCAAAGTCAGCTGGCTAAATAATTGATTCTTCTTTGTACAAAACCCCTCAGGTCTGTTCTCTATGACCCTGTCCAGAAACAACCCCTCTATTTACCCCTATCCCCTGTGTAGCTCAGTTGGTAGAGCATGGCGCTTGTAACGCCAGGGTAGTGGGTTCGATCCCCGGGACCACCCATAACTAGAATGTATGCACACATGACTAAGTCGCTTTGGATAAAAGCGTCTGCTAAATGGCATATATATATATATATATATATATAGAGACACTTGGGTGGATCTGATAGAAGGTACTAGATTAAGTAATATGGTAATATCTCCTCTACCTTACCCCTCTTTAGATATAAAGTTGTCTACAGGGACTCTTTACTATAACCCCTGCAATAGGGTTTGTATTCCTCGTATCCCTCCTCACTCTGTGGTGTGACACATATTCAGTGTTTCTTGAGGCGATGTGTCACGATCGCCAACTGGTAGCAAATCATTTAGGCCGTGTGAAAAAAATGGTGTTATCCTCAAACTAATACCCTGGAATGCTCAGCTCCGGGGGAGCAGGTAGCCTAGTGGTTAGAGCGTTGGGCCAGTAACCGAAAGGTTGCTGGATCGAATCCCTGAGCTGACAAGGTAAAACCTGTCCCTTTTGCCCCTGAACAAGGCAGTTAACCCATTGTCCTCTGAAATAATCATTTGTTCTTAACTGACTTTAAATAAAGTTTACATAAAATGTGCCTCTGCCCCTCCCTGCCCACCGCTCCCCTCCTCTGCCCCCCGCCCTCCCCTGCTCCCAGCTGTCCCTCTCTGCCCCCTCCCTGCTCCCAGCTGCCCCTCCCTGCTCCCAGCTGCCCTCCCTGCCCCTCCCAGCTCCCAGCTGCCCTCCCTGCTCCCCAGCTGCTGCCCAGCTGCCTCCTGCTCCCAGCTGCCCCTCCCTGCTCCCAGCTGCCTCCCCTGCTCCCAGCTGCCCCTCCTCCTTCCGTTGGCAAACCAACCATCAAAATGACATGTTATTCCTACATAACCGTCCACCACTCAAATCCATCCTCTGCAATAAGAAAACCAAGTGAGGGGAAGAAACATCCAATCTCATCTACCATTTCCAGCTTAATCCCTTCATACATATCTATCCCTGTGAAAATTAAATCAGTCCTACTCCTGTTAAATGACAGAATCGGGGTGTGTGGAAGACGGATGTGTTGTATAGGGACACCATCCGTCACCACGGCTACAGAAGGTGGATGTCACCCCCGATGTGATCAGTTTACCACAATTACCTGTGATAGATTCTCCCCCGTTGGAATAACTCAGCTAGAGACATGCATCCATCTCATTAATGGAGGTATAACGTGCTAGAGGAACCTGAGGGAGGGCTGGAGGGGGCTGGAGACGGGAGGGGGGAGGAGAGAGGAGGGAAGGAAGATGCAACTGGCTAGGGCTGGGGAGGAGCGCTGAGGAGAGGGATGAGGACAGTTAGGAGAGGTGGGTTAGGGGAGAGAGGAGGTTTGGAGAGGGCTGGGGGCAGGCAGGCAGTTGGCCAGGTCTTGAGCTCTGCCTGGGCCATTCTGCTATACAGTATGGGACTGGGATAGGATAACATGTGGCTGTTCAGTTCTCTGTTCTGGGGTAGGATAACATGTAGCTGTTCAGTTCTCTGGGCTGGGGTAGGATACCATGTGGCTATTCTGGGGTAGGATAACATGTGGCTGTTCAGTTCTCTGGGCTGGGGTAGGATACCATGTGGCTGTTCTGGGGTAGGATAACATGGCTGTTCAGTTCTCTGGGCTGGGGTAGGATACCATGTGGCTGTTCTGAGGTAGGATAACATGTGGCTGTTCAGTTCTCTGGGCTGGGGTAGGATAACATGTGGCTGTTCTGGGGTAGGATAACATGTGGCTGCTCTGGGGTAGGATAACATGTGGCTGCTCTGGGGTAGGATAACATGTGGCTGGTCTGGGGTAGGATAACATGTGGCTGGTCTGGGGTAGGATATGTGGCTGGTCTGGGGTAGGATAACATGTGGCTGGTCTGGGGTAGGATAACATGTGGCTGTTCTGGGGTAGGATAACATGTGGCTGTTCAGTTCCTCTGGGCTGGGGTAGGATAACATGTGGCTGTTCTGGGGTAGGATAACATCTGGCTGTCCTGGGGTAGGATAACATGTGGCTGTTCTGGGGTAGGATAACATGTGGCTGGTCTGGGGTAGGATAACATCTGGCTGGTCTGGGGTAGGATAACATGTGGCTGGTCTGGGGTAGGATAACATGTGGCTGTGCTGGGGTAGGATAACATGTGGCTGTGCTGGGGTAGGATAACATGTGGCTGTGCTGGGTTGGATAACATGTGGCTGTTCTGAGGTAGGATAACATGTGGCTGTTCAGTTCTCTGGGCTGGGGTAGGATAACATGTGGCTGTTCTGGGGTTGGATAACATGTGGCTGTTCTGGGGTAGGATAACATGTGGCTGCTCTTATGTGGCTGTTCTGAGGTAGGATAACATGTGGCTGTTTTAACATGTGGCTGCCTGGGGTAATATGTGGCTGTGCAACATGTGGCTGTTTGGGGTAGGATAACATGGCTGTTCTGAGGTAGGATAACATGTGGCTGCTCTGGGGTAGGATAACATGTGGCTGTTCTGGGGTAGGAAACATGTGGCTGTTCTTGGGGTAGGAAATGACAGGCTACATACAAAGAAGGTATTAGGTGAACAATAGGTAAGTAAAGTAAAACAGTAAAAAGACAGGCTACATACAGTAAGCGAGGCTACATACCGTAGCGAGCTACATACAGTAAGCGGAGCTATATACAGTAGCGAGGCTACATACAGTAAGCGAGCTACATATGAACTACAAGTTAGTCAGGCTGATTGGTGGCGTATGTACATGTAGATATGGTTAAAGTGACTATGCATATGATGAACAGAGAGTAGCAGTAGTGTAAAAAGGAGTTGGTAGGTGAGGTGGGACACAATGCACAGACAGCCTGCTTAGCCAGAAATGTGCTGGAGCACTGGTTGGTCGGCCCCAATTGAGGTGGTATGTACATGAATGTCTAGTTAAAGTGACTATGCTGATCAGATGAACAGAGAGAAGCAGCAGCATGTTGAAACATCGGGAGGTCGACTGAGAAAGGAACATGTAGCACTTTAAACTCAAAGGAAGGTGTAAATTACAGCCCGGTTTATTGTAATGTGGGGAGGAGGGTCACTTGCACTGCTAGGAACTAGATGAGTCACTACAATTGGAAAAGGAGGATTCATGTATATCTGAGCTTAGCTATTGGTACATTTAATTAGTATATACGTGAGCTTAGCTATAGGTACATTTAATTAGTATATACACGTGGGTAGCTATAGGTACATTTAATTAGTATATACGTGGGCTTAGCTATAGGTACATTTAATTAGTATATACACGTGGGCTTAGCTATTGGTACATTTAAAATAGTATATACGTGAGCTTAGCTATTGGTACATTTAATTAGTATATGTGAGCTTAGCTATAGGTACATTTAATTAGGATATACGTGAGCTTAGCTATAGGTACATTTAACTAATATATACGTGAGCTTTTAGCTATAGGTACATTTAATTAATATATCGTGAGCTTAGCTATAGGTACATTTAATTAGGATATACGTGAGCTTAGCTATAGGTACATTTAACTAATATATACGTGAGCTTAGCTATAGGTACATTTAATTAATATATACGTGAGCTTAGCTATAGGTACATTTAATTAATATATACGTGAGCTTAGCTATAGGTACATTTAATTAATATATACGTGAGCTTAGCTATAGGTACATTTAATTAATATATACGTGAGCTTAGCTATAGGCATTTTAATTAATATATACGTGGTTTACATTTAATTATATATGTGAGCTTAGCTATAGGTACATTTAGCTAATATATACGTGAGCTTAGCTATAGGTACATTTAATTAATATATACGTGAGCTTAGCTATAGGTACATTTAATTAATATATACGTGAGCTTAGCTATAGGTACATTTAATTAATATATACGTGAGCTTAGCTATAGGTACATTTAATTAATATATATGTGAGCTTAGCTATAGGTACATTTAATTAATATATACGTGGGCTTAGCTACAGGTACATTTAATTAGTATATACGTGGGCTTAGCTATGTACATTTAACTAATATATACGTGAGCTTAGCTATAGGTACATTTAATTAGTATATACGTGAGCTTAGCTATAGGTACATTTAATTAACATTCATGTATGCGAGGCAACACAAACTAAAAGTATACACTGAAACATAAGACCATCCATCTAAATAAGAGCAAGGCAGAGAGAGAGAAAACATACAGCTGAATTTAACCTGAAATGGGTTTGGTTTTATTCCTTGAAAAAGTTCATCTCTGGGTTGTAAATAATCTGTGCTGCTGTTCCTTTATCTTCCTGCACACCCAGCTAGGCCTTTCCCCAGATTACAGTAGACCTTCTCCTAAAGGTCTAATCGTCTGACAGACCAGCATCAGCAGAGATCCTGTGTGTCTGTGATAATACACACCCAGCTAGGCCTTTCCCCAGAAATACAGTAGACCTTCGCCTAAAGGTCTAAACGTCTGACAGACCTGCATCAGCAGAGATCCTGTGTGTCTGTGATAATACACACCAGCTAGGCCTTTCCCCAGAAATACAGTAGACCTTCTCCTAAAGGTCTAAACGTCTGACAGACCAGCATCAGCAGAGATCCTGTGTGTCTGTGATAATACACACCCAGCTAGGCCTTTCCCAGATTACAGTAGACTTTCACCTAAAGGTCTAAACGTCTGACAGACCAGCATCAGCAGAATCCTGTGTCTGTGATAATACACACCCAGCCAGGCCTTTCCCCAGATTACAGTAGACCTTCTCCTAAAGGTCTAAACGTCTAACAGACCTGCATCAGCAGAGATCCTGTGTGTCTGTGATAATACACACCCAGCTGGCCTTTCCCAGATTACAGTAGACCTTCTCCTAAAGGTCTAAACGTCTGACAGACCAGCATCAGCAGAGATCCTGTGTGTCTGTGATAATACACACCCAGCTAGGCCTTTCCCCAGATTACAGTAGACCTTTCCTAAAGATCTAATCGTCTGACAGACCAGCATCAGCAGAGATCCTGTGTCTGTGATAATACACCCAGCTAGGCCTTTCCCCAGATTACAGTAGACCTTCTCCTAAAAGGTCTAATCGTCTGACAGACCTGCATCAGCAGAGATCCTGTGTGTCTGTGATAATACACACCCAGCTAGGCCTTTCCCCAGTTACAGTAGACCTTCTCCCAAAGGTCTAAACGTCTAACAGACCTGCATCAGCAGAGATCCTGTGTGTCTGTGATAATACACACCCAGCTAGGCCTTTCCCAGATTACAGTAGACCTTCTCCTAAAGGTCTAAACGTCTGACAGACCAGCATCAGCAGAGATCCTGTGTGTCTGTGATAATACACACCCAGCTAGGCCTTTCCCAGATTACAGTAGACCTTCTCCCTAAAAGGTCTAATCGTCTGACAGACCTGCATCAGCAGAGATCCTGTGTGTCTGTGATAATACACACCCAGCTAGGCCTTTCCAGATTACAGTAGACCTTCTCCTAAAGGTCTAAACGTTCAACAGACCTGCATCAGCAGAGATCCTGTGTGTCTGTGATAATACACACCCAGCTAGGCCTTTCCCCAGATTACAGTAGACTTTCA
>NW_025754954.1:0-8397 GCF_021184085.1 Oncorhynchus gorbuscha
TGTGTGTGTGTGTGTGTGTGTGTGTGTGTGTGTGTGTGTGTGTGTGTGTGTGTGTGTGTGTGTGTGTGTGTGTGTGTGTGTGTGTGTGTGTGTGTGTGTGTGTGTGTGTGTGTGTGTGTGTGTGTGTGTGTGTGTGTGTGTGTGTGTGTGACCGGTCAGAATCAGAGCCGACCGGAGTGTCGTTAGTAATACAGGCATTCTGGGAATGATCAAAGAATTCCAACTGAGCTCAAACCCCCGGGATTTACTGCCCTCCTGAAGACGGAGGGAGAGAATTAAGAAGGAGGAGGATGACGGAAGAAGGAGTGTGGAGAAGAAATATACAGGGTTATAAAAGAATGAAAGGAGAAGAGAGAACGAAGGTAAGGAGGGAGGGAGAATGCAAGAGGAGTGTGAGAGAGAATAGGGAGAGAGATAATATGAGAGAGAGAACAGAGAGATAATATGAGAGAGAGAAGAGGTTGAGAGAAAATTAGAGTGAGAACAGAGAGAATATGAGGGAAAACAGAGAGAGAATTTGAGAGAGAGGGAGAACAGAGAAAGAATAAATATGAGAGAGGGAGATTAGAGAGAGAGATATAACAGAGAGGGAGATTAGAGAGAGAGATAATATGAGAGAGGAGATTAGAGAGAGATATAACGAGAGAGGAGATTAGAGAGAGAATAATATGAGAGAAGGAGAACAGAGAGAGAGATATTATGAGAGAAGGAGAACAGAGAGAGAGATTATATGAGAGAAGGAGAACAGAGAGATAATATGAGAGAAGGAGAACAGAGAGAGAGATTATATGAGAGAAGGAGAACAGAGAGAGAGATTATATGAGAGAGAGATAAAATGAGAGAGAGATTATATGAGAGAAGGAGAACAGAGAGAGAGATTATATGAGAGAAGGAGAACAGAGAGAGAGATATTATGAGAGAAGGAGAACAGAGAGAGAGATTTTATGAGAGAAGGAGAACAGAGAGAGAGATAATATGAGAGAAGGAGAACAGAGAGAGAGATTATATGAGAGAGAGATAAAATGAGAGAGGGAGAACAGAGAGAGAGAGATAATATGAGAGAGGGAGATTAGAGAGATAGATAATATGAGAGAGAAATAATACGAGAGAAGGAGAACAGAGAGAAAGATAATACGTGCTTTAGAGAGAGTTGGTGAGATCAGGACCGTCGGCTTACTAGAAAGATTCTGAAAAGGAGAGATAATTTACTCTCCCTCCATTCTTCTCTTCTTCCACCTGCCTTTTGACACTCTTTACCTCATTCTACCTCTCATTCTCTCTCCTCTCTTTCACCTCCTCTACGCCCCCCATCTCTCACCTTTTATTTATGTCTCTTCCTGTCCATGTTTCTCCTTTTGACTTTCTATACCTCTCCTTCCCCCTCTCAATTTCTCTGTCTCTCCCTCTCTCCTTCCCCCTCTCCATTTCTCTGTCTCTCCCTCGCTCCTTCCCCCTCTCCATTTCTATCTGTCTCTCCCTCTCTCCTTCTCCCTTCTCTCCCATCTCTCTTCCTGTCTCTCCCTCTCTCCTTCCCCTTCTCCATATCTCTGTCTCTCCCTCTCTCCTTCATTATCCTCCTTCTCCCATTTCTCTGTCTCTCCCTCTCTCCCCCATTCTCACCCCTTATCTCTCCTTCCCCCTCTCCATTTTCTCTGTCTCTCCCTCTCTCCCATTCTCATTCTCTCTCCTTCCCCTCTCCATTCTCTGTCTCTCCCCTCTCTCCATTCTCATTCTCTCTCCTTCCCTCTCTCCATTTCTCTGTCTCTCCCTCTCTCCCATTCTCATCTCTCTCTCCTTCCCCCTCTCCCATTTCTCTGTCTCTCCCTCTCTCCCATTCTCGTCTCTCCTTCCCCCTCTCCATTTCTCTGTCTCTCCCTCTCTCCCATTCTCATTCTCTCTCCTTCCCCCTCTCCATTTCTCTGTCTCTCCCTCTCTCCCATTCTCATTCTCTCTCCTTCCCCCTCTCCATTTATCTGTCTCTCCCTCTCTCCCATTCTCATTCTCTCTCCTTCCCCTCTCCCATTCTCATTCTCTCTCCTTCCCTCTCCATTTCTCTCTCCTCTCTCCCATTCTCATTCTCTCTCCTTCCCCTCTCCATTTCTCTGTCTCTCCCTCTCTCCCATTCTCATTCTCTCTCCTTCCCTCTCTCCATTTCTCTGTCTCTCCCTCTCTCCCATTCTCCATTCTCTCTCCTTCCCCCTCTCCATTTCTCTGTCTCTCCCTCTCTCCCATTCTCATTCTCTCTCCTTCCCCCTCTCCATTTATCTGTCTCTCCCTCTCTCCCATTCTCATTCTCTCACCTTCCCCCTCTCCATTTCTCTGTCTCTCCCTCTCTCCCATTCTCATTCTCTCTCCTTCCCCCTCTCCATTTCTCTGTCTCTCCCTCTCTCCCATTCTCATTCTCTCTCCTTCCCCTCTCCATTTCTCTGTCTCTCCCTCTCTCCCATTCTCATTCTCTCTCCTTCCCCTCTCCATTTCTCTGTCTCTCCCTCTCTCCCCATTCTCATTCTCTCACCTTCCCCCTCTCCATTTCTCTGTCTCTCTCCCTCTCTCCCATTCTCATTCTCTATCCTTCCCCTCTCCATTTCTCTGTCTCTCCCTCTCTCCCATTCTCATTCTCTCTCCTTCCCCTCTCCATTTCTCTGTCTCTCCCTCTCTCCCATTCTCATTCTCTCCTTCCCCCTCTCCCATTTCTCTGTCTCTCCCTCTCTCCCATTCTCATTCTCTCTCCTTCCCCCTCTCCATTTCTATCTGTCTCTCCCTCTCTCCCATTCTCATTCTCTCTCCTTCCCCTCTCCATTTCTCTGTCTCTCCTCTCTCTCCCATTCTCATTCTCTCTCCTTCCCCCTCTCCATTTCTCTGTCTCTCCCTCTCTCCCATTCTCATTCTCTCTCCTTCCCCCTCTCCATTTCTCTGTCTCTCCCTCTCTCCATTCTCATTCTCTCCCTTCCCCCTCTCCATTTCTCTGTCTCTCCCTCTCCCATTCTCATTCTCTCTCCCTTCCCCCTCTCCATTTCTCTGTCTCTCCCTCTCTCCCATTCTCATTCTCTCTCCTTCCCCTCTCCATTTCTCTGTCTCTCCCTCTCTCCCATTCTCATTCTCTCTCCCTTCCCCTCTCCATTTCTCTGTCTCTTCTCTCTCCCATTCTCATTCTCTCTCCTTCCCTCTCCATTTCTCTGTCTCTCCCTCTCTCCCGTTCTCATTCTCTCTCCTTCCCACTCTCTCCATTTCTCTGCCTCTCCTCTCTCCCATTCTCATTCTCTCTCCTTCCCCTCTCTCCATTTCTATCTGTCTCTTCCTCTCTCCCATTCTCATTCTCTCTCCACCCTTCTCCATTTCTCTGTCTCTCTCCCTCCCTCTCCCCATTCTCTCCCATTTCTCTGTCTCCCCCTCTCTCCCATTCTCATTCCTCTCCTCCTTCCCCTCTCCATTTCTCTGTCTCTCCCTCTCTCCCATTCTCATTCTCTCTCCTTCCCCCTCTCCATTTCTCTGTGTCTCCCTCTCCCATTCTCATTCTCTCTCCTTCCCTCTCCATTTCTCTGTCTCTCCCTCTCCATTCTCATTCTCTCTCATTGCCCTCCATTTCTCTGTGTCCTCTCTCCCCCATCTCGTTCTCTCTCCTTCCCCTCCATTTCTCTGTCTCTCCACTCTCTCCCATTCTCTCATTCTCTCTCCTTCCTTCTCTCCATTTCTCTGTCTCTCCTCTCTCCATTCTCATTCTCTCTCCTTCCCCCTCTCCATTTCTCTCTGTCTCTCCCTCTCTCCCATTCTCATTCTCTCTCCTTCCCCCTCTCCATTTCTCTCTGCCTCTCTCCCCTCTCCCATTCTCATTCTCTCTCCTTCCCCTCTTTCCATTTCTATCTGTCTTCTCCTCCATTTCTCATCTCTCTCCAACTTCCTTCTCCATTTCTCTTTCTCTCTCCCATTCTCATTCCCCCTCCTCCATTTCTCTGTCTCCCTCTCTCCCATTCTCATTCTCTCTCCTTCCCTCGATTCTCTAATTTCTCTGTCTCTCCTCTCTCATTCTCATTCTCTCTCCTCTCCCCTTCATTTCTGTGATGTCATGTCGTTGGTAGTTAATCATTACGTAAGAAAAATAAACAATATGGTGGTAAATATATATAAGCAAAAAAAAGAAAAAAATAATAATAGTCATGGTTCTGTGGTTCATGTCATTTGCATATCTTGGTTTCTTGATATATAAATAATAAGATGGTTTCTCATGGTTATCAATATCTTTTGGACATGTGCATGTGTAAAAATATAAGTTTAATAGTTCTTAATAATATAGACTCCATTTCTCTGTCTCTCCTCTCTCCATTCTCATTCTTAATATTTTCCCCCTCTCCATTTCTCTGTAATCTTCCACTCTCGTCCCATTCTCATTCCTCCTCTCCTTCCCCTCTCCATTTCTCTGTAACTTCTCCTCTCTCCATTCCATCTCTCATTCTCTCCTTCCCCCTCTCCATTTCTCTGTCTCCTCTCTCCCATTCTCATTCTCTCCATTCCCCCTCTCCATTTCTCTGTCTCTCCCTTCTCTCCCAATCTCATTCTCTCTCCTTCTCTCCCTTACTCCTCGCCTCTCTCTCTTTCTCTCATCATCATGATAGCACTAGTCTACTCTCAGCTGAACTGTAATTCATAATCATGTGAAATGGCCCAGTACCAAGCCCCACTCTGTTCTGGCTGATACCGCTGGTCGTTCCCATATTCTCTCTCCCTTTCTCTCTCTCTCTCGCTCTCTCTCTCCCTCTGTCCCTCTCTCTTTATTTCTCTCTCCCTCTCTCTCCCTCTCTCTTTATTTATCTCTCTCTCTCTCTTTCTCTCTCTCCCTCTCTCTTTATTTATCTCTCTCTCTCTCTCTCTCTCTCTCTCTCTCTCTCTCTCTCTCTCTCTCTCTCTCTCTCTCTCTCTCTCTCTCTCTCTCTCTCTCTCTCTCTCTCTCTCTCTCTCTCTCTCTCTGTCATGACTTCCGCCGAAGTCGGCTCCTCTCCTTGTTCGTTCGGCGGTCGACGTCACCGGCTTTCTAGCCATCGCCTCTCCATTTTTCAAATGTTCATTTGTTTTGTCTTGTTCCTGCACACCTGGCTCACTGGTGTTTGTTTAGTGTTTTTACACTAAGTATGTTTATTTGTTTGTAGATAGTTATTGTGACTGTTTGCACGTTTTGTACTTTGCCAATTGGCTGGAGGTTTTGAAACAGTGGCGTCCGTCTGTTGGTTTCTCCTGCCTCAATAAAGTCTGTTCACAACTCTATAATGTCCTGCACCTGACTCCACTCCTGGTCGCACACCATTGACAATATATATATATATATATCTCTCTCTATATCATAATAATATAATAATATATATATAGATATATATATATAATATATATATAATGTATAAATATGTGTAAATATATGTAAATAATAATAATAATAATATATATGCTGTCTCTCTCTCTATCTGTCTCTCACTCTCTATCTCTCTCTCTCTCTGAATATCTTTATGTCTCTGTTCACGTCCTCGTAGCCATCTAGCTCTTCAGTTAGTTCAACCAAATATTGAACATCTGATCTGTTTAATGTATGTGGTATGTCTTGGAATATGCTTCCCAGCTTCTGTCATCTTTGTATTAACATAATGGCCACGCCGTGTTCTGGAACCCTCTATTGGAATGGCTGATGAATAGCTCAGAGTTGAATCCACCGCAAATCAAAGTCAGGATGCATCACAGGTCGTCAATAGAATACTAGGTAATGGAACACCGAGTTAAATAGAATATTGAATAATATGAATATGTAATATATGCCATCAATGGAATCTCCACCCACCTAACCTAACGGGCATTCCAAATGTCGTGTTGGGAACCTCTATTGGAATATGAAATATGGCCACATGTAGCAATGCTTATCAGTGGATCTCCACCACACTAACCTAACGGCATTCCAAATGTCGTGTTCTGGAAACCCTCTATTGGAATATGAATATGTAATACATGTAATGCTTCATCAATGGAATTCACACACCACCGGTGGGCATTCCAAATGGCAGCCTATTCTATGCCTCTGGCTGTGCAGTGCACTCAAATAAACATGGTGCATTTGGAATTCAGGGGCCACATAATTTCAGGGAATATGGTGCCATTTTGGAACTCGAGCCCAACACACCTACTGACTGACTGAAGAGAGGGTGGAGCACCTTGAGGCTGTGTCAAAAACATATGATTTAGATTTGGTACTCATGGGCTAAGTAACACACAGACACATGAACAGACTCGTGGACAGATGGGGCTCTACCTGCTCAGGGGATGTTCTCTGAGCAGTATATATATATACATATTGTAATTGTTGCAGGGAACACACTGCCCACAAGTCTACATCAAGGTCTTCACCCCCCTCCCCGTCTGTTGGTTGTGCCTTGTTGAGCTCCCCTGTATGGGGCTCATGCTCGCTCAGGATCCAAACATGCACGGATTGAGCCATGCGGTCACCGGTTTAGAGTGTGTAACTAGCTGCTACCCAGGTGGAACCTCCACAGTACTGACACAGCAGCAGAACATCAGATTAACACCTGGTTTATCCTACATGGTCATCAATATTGGGTCTGGTTGGCTGATGACCTCAGCAGAAATACATAGAGAGGTAATTCAACAGATACACACACACACACACACACACACACACACACACACACACACACACACACACACACACACACACACACACACACACACACACACACACACACACACACACACACACACACACACACACACACACACACACACACACACACACACACACACACACACACGACACACGACACAGTGTGATCCAATAACACCTGATGCATATCTTCAGCAGGAGACACTTTTCTCTTTACCTTGAGAAAGCTGGGAGAAGACTTGAGAAGCACCAGAATGTGTCGCAATGTGGTGACCTTGGCGTGTCGCAGTTAGAATGGAAGTGGTACGATGTGCCAACCTTCTACCACTGCCAGTTCTGTGGTATTTATGGAGGCATTGAACGGGGTGTGTGTGCGTGCGTGTACGAGACAGGCCATTGAAGAGACAGGCTAATCCTTATGGAGCTGCTACTGTTTGACAGAGCTTACGTTCTCACTGGACACTACCGAGTAGGAAAGGAAGGAGAGAAGGAGAGACGGAGAGGAGGGAAGGAAGGAGAGAAGGAGAGACGGAGAGGAGGGAAGAGGAGGAGGAGGAGGAGGAGAGAGAGGGAAGGAAGGAGAGAAGGAGAGACGGAGAGGAGGGAAGAGGAGGAGTAGGAGAGAGAGGGAAGGAAGGAGAGAAGGAGAGACGGAGAGGAGGGAAGAGGAGGAGGAGGAGGAGATAGAGGGAAGGAAGGAGAGAAGGAGAGACGGAGAGGAGGGAGGAGGAGAGAGGAGGGAAGAGGAGGAGGAGGAGGAGAGAGAGGGAAGGAAGGAGAGAAGGAGAGATGGAGAGGAGGGAAGAGGAGGAGGAGGAGAGACGGAGAGGAGGGAAGAGGAGGAGGAGGAGGAGGAGGAGGAGAGAGAGGGAAGGAAGGAGAGAAGGAGAGACGGAGGAGGAGGGAAGAGGAGGAGGAGGAGAGAGAGGGAAGGAAGGAGAGAAGGAGAGACGGAGAGGAGGGAAGAGGAGGAGGAGGAGAGAGAGGGAAGGAAGGAGAGAAGGAGAGACGGAGAGGAGGGAAGAGGAGGAGAGAATGAGAGACGGAGAGGAGGAAAGAGGAGGAGAGAAGGAGAGACGGAGAGATGGAGAGGAGGGAAGGAAGGAGAGAGACGGAGAGGAGGGAAGGAAGGAGAGAAGGAGAGACGAAGAGATGGAGAGGAGGGAAGGAAGGAGAGAGACGGAGAGGAGGGAAGGAAGGAGAGAAGGAGAGACGAAGAGACGGAGAGGAGGGAAGGAAGGAGAGAAGGAGAGACGCAGAGAAATAGAGAGAGAGCGGAGAGGAGGGAAGAAGAGGAAGAGGAGGAGAGATGGAGAGGAGGGAAGAGGAGGAGGAGGAGGAGGAGAGAGGGAAGAAAGGAGAGAAGGAGAGACGGAGAGCAGGGAAGAGGAGGAGGAGAGAGAGGAAGGAAGGAAGAGAAGGAGGAGACGGAGAGACTGGAGAGGAGGGAGAGAGGAGGAGGAGGAGAGAGAGGAAGGAAGGAAGGAGAGACGGAGAGAGAATAGAGAGAGAGCGGAGAGGAGGGAAGAAGAGGAGGAGGAGAGAGAGAGGGAGGAAGACAGAGCGGGTGGAAGAGCGGGAGAAGATCACAGAAGAGGAGGGAGAGATAGAGAGTGAGGGAATGAAGGAGAGAAGGAGAAGACGGAGAGGAGGGAAGGAAGGAGGAGACGGGAGAGGAGGGAAGGAACGAGAGAAGGAGAGACGGAGAGGAGGAAGAGGAGGAGGAGTAGAGACGGAGAGGAGGA
>NW_025754955.1:0-8396 GCF_021184085.1 Oncorhynchus gorbuscha
AGGAGAACACTAAACATGATGACAGACTAACCAGGGAGAACACTAAACATGATGACAGACTAACCAGGGAGAACACTAAACATGATGACAGACTAACCAGGGAGAACACTAAACATGATGACAGACTAACCAGGGAGAACACTAAACATGATGACAGACTAACCAGGGAGAACACTAAACATGATGACAGACTAACCAGGGAGAACACTAAAAATGATGACAGACTGACCAGGGAGAACACTAAACATGATGACAGACTAACCAGGGAGAACACTAAACATGATGACAGACTAACCAGGGAGAACACTAAACATGATGACAGACTGACCAGGGAGAACACTAAACATGATGACAGACTGACCAGGGAGAACACTAAAAATGATGAAAGATGAACCATAGAGAACACTAGACATGATGACAGACTGACCAGGGAGAACACTAAACATGATGACAGACTGACCAGGAGAACACTAAACATGATGACAGACTGACCAGGGAGAACACTAAAAATGATGACAGACTGACCAGGGAGAACACTAAACATGATGACAGACTAACCAGGAAGTGAACTAGACATGATGACAGACTGACCAGGGAGAACACTAAACATGATGACAGACTGACCAGGGAGAACACTAAACATGATGACAGACTAACCAGGGAGAACACTAAACATGATGACAGACTAACCAGGGAGAACACTAAACATGATGACAGACTGACCAGGGAGAACACTAAACATGATGACAGACTGACCAGGGAGAACACTAAAAATGATGACAGACTGACCAGGGAGAACACTAAACATGATGACAGACTAACCAGGAAGTGAACTAGACATGATGACAGACTGACCAGGGAGAACACTAAACATGATGACAGACTGACCAGGGAGAACACTAAACATGATGACAGACTAACCAGGGAGAACACTAAACATGATGACAGACTAACCAGGGAGAACACTAAACATGATGACAGACTGACCAGGGAGAACACTAAACATGATGACAGACTGACCAGGGAGAACACTAAACATGATGACAGACTAACCAGGGAGAACACTAAACATGATGACAGACTGACCAGGGAGAACACTAAACATGATGACAGACTAACCAGGGAGAACACTAAACATGATGACAGACTAACCAGGAAGTGAACTAGACATGATGACAGACTGACCAGGGAGAACACTAAACATGATGACAGACTAACCAGGGAGAACACTAAACATGATGACAGACTAACCAGGAAGTGAACTAGACATGATGACAGACTAACTAGGAAGTGAACTAGACATGATGACAGACTAACCAGGAAGTGAACTAGACATGATGACAGATTAACCAGGAAGTGAACTAGACATGATGACAGACTAACCAGGGAGAACACTAAACATGATGACAGACTAACCAGGGAGAACACTAAAAATGATGACAGACTAACCAGGGAGAACACTAAACATGATGACAGACTGACCAGGGAGAACACTAAACATGATGACAGACTGACCAGGGAGAACACTAAACATGATGACAGACTGACCAGGGAGAACACTAAACATGATGACAGACTGACCAGGGAGAACACTAAACATGATGACAGACTGACCAGGGAGAACACTAAACATGATGACAGACTAACCAGGAAGTGAACTAGACATGATGACAGACTAACCAGGAAGTGAACTAGACATGATGACAGACTAACCAGGAACTGAACTAGACATAGGATAAAAGCGAAAACAGAGTATCCGGGTAAGCCTGTCTGAAGAGGTGTGTCTTTAGTGTGGACTAGAATATGTGTGGGGATTGTGAGGTTCTGACATGGAGGGAGGTCCAGAGTAGTGGAGCTGCACTGCTTAAAGCCTGCTCTCCCATGGAAGGGAGCCTGGTGGTGGGATGGTGAGGTGGCCAGTGGCCCGGTCTCCCATGGAAGGGAGACTGGTGGTGGGATGGTGAGGTGGCCAGTGGCCTGCTCTCCCATGGAGGGGAGCCTGGTGGTGGGATGGTGAGGTGGCCAGTGGCCTGCTCTCCCATGGAGGGGAGCCTGGTGGTGGGATGGTGAGGTGGCCAGTGGCCTGCTCTCCCATGGAGAGGAGCCTGGTGGTGGGATGGTGAGGTGGCCAGTGGCCTGCTCTCCCATGGAGGGGAGCCTGGTGGTGGGATGGTGAGGTGGCCAGTGGCCTGCTCTCCCATGGAGGGAGCCTGGTGGTGGGATGGTGAGGAGGCCAGTGGCCTGCTCTCCCATGGAGGGGAGCCTGGTGTTGGGATGGTGAGGTGGCCAGTGGCCTGGTCTCCCATGAAGAGTGAGACGTCAAGTCCTGTGATCCTTACATTTCTATCATTGTGTAGGTTTGTGTTTCTGTCCCAGAGCATCCTTCAGTTCCCCCAGGCATGTACACTGAACCACATCAACTCCTTCAGGGAGGACCTAACTAACCCACAGCCTGTTTGATTTATCAACACTTTGCACCTGATCTCATGAAACGCCACACAGCTATAAATAACCATCACCCCTGAATCACCCCTTGAGAAGCCCACTGAAAAGTCTGGCACCCTATTCCTTGTGTACTGTATAGACCCTGAGCAAAAGTAGTGCACTATATAGGGAATAGGGTGCCATTTGGGACGCACACTTGTACGGATTGCTCAGCCGTGGACGATCCAGTAGTTTTACGTGTCATGCTTTTCAGGGTTTGACAGATGTGGGATACTGTCTGACATACCAGCTAGTTATCTGGCAGATATCATGGAGGGAAACAGTCCTGCATTTCAGGCTGTTCAACACTCTTCAACAACACTGACTAGACTGAGGCTGCATCGCCAATGGCCCCCTGTTCCTTATTTAGTGCATTACTTTTGACCAACAGTGCACTAAAAAGGAAATAGAGGGTGCCATTTGGGACTCAAGAAGTCACTAGACTGACAGTCCCCCAGAGACTGAAGTCAAAGTGCTAAACGTGCTGCTCAGACTCTCTGTCTCTCTCTTTCACTCTTTCTCTCTCTCTCTTTCCCTGTCATGCAGGTGAAAGAGGACCCAAAAGCGACTTAACAGAAACAGAGTTTATTTAAATCCAAAACAGGGAATAACAAAAATCCTCTAGTCTGTAGAGGGGAATAACTAGAGAAGCGGCCATGAGACTGCAGGTCGCGGGTAGGCGCAGGCCGTAGTTGATAGAGCCACCTGCTCACACGCAGCATCTGATGAAGGCAAAAAAACACGACAGGACAGGGCGAAAACACAATCACAGCATGGTGAATACAAAACAAGGAACCGACGGGACAGGAACGGATCCACAAAGGAATAAATAGGGACTCTAATCAGGGAAAGGATCGGGAACAGGTGTGGGAAGACTAAATGATGATTAGGGGAATAGAAACAGCTGGGAGCAGGAACGGAACGATAGAGAGAGAGAGCGAGAGAGTGAGAGGGAGGGGAGAGAGAGGGATAGAAGGAGGAAAGAACCAAATAAGACCAGCGGAAACGAATAGCATGGGGAGCACAGGGACAAGACATGATAATAAATGACAAACATGACAGTACCCCCACTCACCGAGCGCCTCCTGGCGCACTCGAGGAGGAATCCTGGCGGCAACGGAGGAAATCATCGATGAGTGAACGGTCCAGCACGTCCCGAGACGGAACCCAACTCCTCTCCTCAGGACCGTAACCCTCCCAATCCACTAGGTATTGGTGACCCCGTCCCCGAGAACGCATGTCCATGATCTTATGTACCTTGTAAATAGGTGCGCTCTCGACAAGGACGGGAGGGGGAGGGAAGACGAACGGGGGTGCGAAGAAAGGGCTTAACACAGGAGACATGGAAGACAGGATGGACGCGACGAAGATGTCGCGGAAGAAGCAGTCGCACAGCGACAGGATTGACGACCTGGGAGACACGGAACGGACCAATGAACCGCGGAGTCAACTTACGAGAAGCTGTCGTAAGAGGAAGGTTGCGAGTGGAAAGCCACACTCTCTGGCCGCAACAATACCTTGGACTCTTAATCCTGCGTTTATTGGCGGCTCTCACCGTCTGTGCCCTGTAACGGCAAAGTGCAGACCTCACCCTCCTCCAGGTGCGCTCACAACGTTGGACAAACGCTTGAGCGGAGGGAACGCTGGACTCGGCAAGCTGGGATGAGAACAGAGGAGGCTGGTAACCCAGACTACTCTGAAACGGAGATAACCCGGTAGCAGACGAAGGAAGCGGATTGTGAGCGTATTCTGCCCAGGGGAGCTGTTCTGCCCAAGACGCAGGGTTTCTGAAAGAAAGGCTGCGTAGTATGCGACCAATCGTCTGATTGGCCCTCTCTGCTTGACCGTTAGACTGGGGATGAAACCCGGAAGAGAGACTGACGGACGCACCAATCAAACGACAGAACTCCCTCCAAAACTGTGACGTGAATTGCGGGCCTCTGTCTGAAACGGCGTCTAACGGGAGGCCATGAATTCTGAATACATTCTCAATAATGATTTGTGCCGTCTCCTTAGCGGAAGGAAGTTTAGCGAGGGGAATGAAATGTGCCGCCTTAGAGAACCTATCGACAACCGTCAGAATCACAGTCTTCCCCGCAGACAAAGGCAGACCGGTAATGAAGTCTAAGGCAATGTGAGACCATGGTCGAGAAGGAATGGGGAGCGGTCTGAGACGACCGGCAGGAGGAGAGTTACCCGACTTAGTCTGCGCGCAGTCCGAACAAGCAGCCACGAAACGGCGCGTGTCACGCTCCTGAGTCGGCCACCAAAAGCGCTGGCGAATAGACGCAAGAGTGCCTCGAACACCGGGATGACCCGCTAACTTGGCAGAGTGAGCCCACTGAAGAACAGCCAGACGAGTGGAAACAGGAACGAAAAGGAGGTTACTAGGACAAGCGCGCGGCGACGCAGTGTGCGTGAGTGCTTGCTTAACCTGTCTTTCAATTCCCCAGACTGTTAACCCGACAACACGCCCATAAGGAAGAATCCCCTCGGGATCAGTAGAAGCCACAGAAGAACTAAACAGACGGGATAAGGCATCAGGCTTGGTGTTCTTGCTACCCGGACGGTAAGAAATCACAAACTCGAAACGAGCGAAAAACAACGCCCAACGAGCTTGACGGGCATTAAGTCGTTTGGCAGAACGGATGTACTCAAGGTTCTTATGGTCTGTCCAAACGACAAAAGGAACGGTCGCCCCCTCCAACCACTGTCGCCATTCGCCTAGGGCTAAGCGGATGGCGAGCAGTTCACGGTTACCCACATCATAGTTGCGCTCAGATGGCGACAGGCGATGAGAAAAATAAGCGCAAGGATGAACCTTATCGTCAGACTGGAAGCGCTGGGATAGAATGGCTCCCACGCCTACCTCTGAAGCGTCAACCTCGACAATGAATTGTCTAGTGACGTCAGGAGTAACGAGGATAGGAGCGGACGTAAAACGTTCTTTTAGAAGATCAAAAGCTCCCTGGGCGGAACCGGACCACTTAAAACACGTCTTGACAGAAGTAAGAGCTGTGAGAGGGGCAGCAACTTGACCGAAATTACGAATGAAACGCCGATAGAAATTAGCGAAACCTAAAAAGCGCTGCAACTCGACACGTGACCTTGGAACGGGCCAATCACTGACAGCTTGGACCTTAGCGGAATCCATCTGAATGCCTTCAGCGGAAATAACGGAACCGAGAAAAGTAACGGAGGAGACATGAAAAGAGCACTTCTCAGCCTTTACGTAGAGACAATTCTCTAAAAGGCGCTGTAGAACACGTCGAACGTGCTGAACATGAATCTCGAGTGACGGAGAAAAAATCAGGATATCGTCAAGATAGACAAAAACAAAAATGTTCAGCATGTCTCTCAGAACATCATTAACTAATGCCTGAAAAACAGCTGGCGCATTGGCGAGACCGAACGGCAGAACCCGGTACTCAAAATGCCCTAACGGAGTGTTAAACGCCGTTTTCCACTCGTCCCCCTCTCTGATGCGCACGAGATGGTAAGCGTTACGAAGGTCCAACTTAGTAAAGCACCTGGCTCACAGAATCTCGAAGGCTGATGACATAAGGGGAAGCGGATAACGATTCTTAACCGTTATGTCATTCAGCCCTCGATAATCCACGCAGGGCGCAGAGTACCGTCCTTCTTCTTAACAAAAAAGAACCGCGCCCCGGCCGGAGAGAAGAAGGCACTATGGTACCGGCGTCAAGAGACACAGACAAATAATCCTCGAGAGCCTTACGTTAGGGAGCCGACAGAGAGTATAGTCTACCTCGAGGAGGAGTGGTCCCCGGAAGGAGATCAATACTAAATCATACGACCGGTGAGGAGGAAGGGGAGTTGGCTCGGGACCGACTGAAGACCGTGCGCAGATCACTTGATATTCCTCCGGCACTCCTGTCAAATCGCCAGGTTCCTCCTGAGAAGTAGGGACAGAAGAAAACGGGAGGGATGGCAGACATTAAACACTTCACATGACAAGAAACGTTTCAGGATAGGATAGAATTACTAGACCAATTAATAGAAGGATTATGACATACTAACCAGGGATGACCCAAAACAACAGGTTAAGCGGTGAACGGAAAATCAAAAAAGAAATAGTCTCACTGTGGTTACCAGATACTGTGAGGGTTAAAGGTAGTGTCTCAAATCTGATACTGGGAAGATGACTACCATCTAAGGCGAACATGGGCGTAGGCTTATCTAACTCTCTGAAAAGGAATGTCATGTTTCGAACCCATGCTTCGTCCATGAAACAACCCTCAGCCCCCAGAGTCTATCAAGGCACTACATGTAGCACCGAACCGGTCCAGCGTAGGTGGACCGACAAAGAACAGGACCTTGATGGAGAGACTTGAGTAGTTGCGCTCACCTGTAGCCCTCCGCTTACAGATGAGCTCTGGCTTTACTGGACATGAATTAACAAAATGTCCAGCAACTCCATAATAGAGGCACAGGCGGTTGGTGATCCTCCGTTCCCTCTCCTTATTCGGAGATACGAATCCCTCCCAGCTGCATGGGCTCAGTCTCAAAGCCAGAGGAGGGAGATGGTTGCGTGCGGAGCAGGGAAACACCGTTGATGCGAGCTCTCTTCCACGAGCCCGGTGAGCGAAGATCTACCCGTGTCGTTCTATGCGGATGGCGAGAGCAATCAAAGTCCCACATCTGAAGGAACCTCCCGGAGAGAATCTCATCCTTAACCACTCGTGGAGTCCCTCCAGAAAACGAACGAGCAGCCTTGGCTCGTTCACTCACTAGAGGCAACAGAGTGCAGAAACTCAATGGAATAATCCGTTATGGACCGTTCACCTTGGCATAAGAGGAAGCCAGGGCCCTAGAAGCCTCCCCACCAAAAACTGAACGGTCAAAAACCAGAATCATCTCCTCTTTAAAGTTCTGGAATTTGTTAGAGCAATCAGCCCTTGCCTCCCAGATAGCTGTGCCCCATTCTCGAGGCCCGGCCAGTATAGGAGTGAAATGACGTAAGCAACCCGAGCTCTCTCTCTAGAGTATGTGTTGGGTTGGAGAGAGACACAATCTCACACTGCGTGAGAAAGGGAGCGGCACTCAGTGGGCTGCCCGGAGTAGCAAGGTGGGTTATTAACCCTAGGTTCTGGGCTCGGCAGGCCAGGAAGTAACAGGTGGCACGAGACGTAGACTCTGGAACTGTCCAGAGGTCGGAAACCTGAGCAGCCAGGTTCTCACGGCATGGCGAGCAGCAGACAATTCCTGCTCGTGTCTATGACAGCTCCCTTGGATCTCGACGGCAGTGTAACGAGCGTCTGAAGTCGCTGGGTCCATTCCTTTGTCGGTTCCTTCTGTCATGCAGGTGAAAGAGGACCAAGCGACTTAACAGAAACAGAGTTTATTTAAATCCAAAACAGGGAATAACAAAAATCCTCTAGTCTGTAGAGGGAATAACTAGAGAAGCGGCCACAGACTGCAGGTCGCCGGGTAGCGCAGGCCGTAGTTGATAGAGCCACCTGCTCACGCAGCATCTGATGAAGGCAAAAAACACGACAGGACAGGGCGAAACGCAATCACAGCATGGTGAATACAAAACAAGGAACCGACGGGACAGGAACGGATCACAAAGGAATAAATAGGGACTCTAATCAGGGGAAAGGATCGGGAACAGGTGTGGGAAGACTAAATGATGATTAGGGGAATAGGAACAGCTGGGAGCAGGAACGGAACGATAGAGAGAAGAGAGAGCGAGAGAGTGAGAGAGGGAGGGGGAGAGAGAGGGATAGAAGGAGGGAAAGAACCAAATAAGACCAGCAGAGGGAAACGAATAGCATGGGGAGCACAGGGACAAGACATGATAATAAATTTTTCTCCCTCTTTCTCTCTCTTTCTCTCTTTCTCTTTCTCTTTCTTTCTCTTTCTCTTTCTCTCTCTCTCTCTCTCTTTCT
>NW_025754956.1:0-8395 GCF_021184085.1 Oncorhynchus gorbuscha
CTGTTATAGAATGGATAGAATGGTATGGATCTGTTACAGAATGGATAGAATGGTATGGATATGTTACAGAATGGATAGAATGGTATGGATCTGTTTCAGAATGGATAGAATGGGTATGGATCTGTTTCAGAATGGATAGAATGGTATGGATATGTTACAGAATGGATAGAATGGTATGGATATGTTTCAGAATGGATAGAATGGTATGGATCTGTTTCAGAATGGATAGAATGGGTATGGATCTGTTTCAGAATGGATATGAATGGTATGGATCTGTTTCAGAATGGATAGAATGGTATGGATCTGTTTCAGAATGGATAGAATGGTATGTATCTGTTACAGAATGGATAGAATGGTATGGATCTGTTTCAGAATGGATGGAATGATATGGATATGTTACAGAATGGATAGAATGGTATGTATCTGTTATAGAATGGATAGAATGGGTATGTATCTGTTTCAGAATGGATAGAATGGGTATGTATCTGTTACAGAATGGATAGAATGTGCATGAATATGTTACAGAATGGATAGAATGGGTATGGATCTGTTACAGAATGGATAGAATGGGTATGGATCTGTTACAGAATGGATAGAATGGTATGGATCTGTTATTGAATGGATATAATGGTATGGATCTGTTTTACAGAAATGGATCTGTTACAGAATGGATAGAATGGTATGGATCTGTTTCAGAATGGATTGAATGGGGTATCTGTTTGTGGATATGCATGAATCTGTTACAGAATGATAGAATGGGTATGTATCTGTTACAGAATGGATAGAATGGTATGGATCTGTTATTATAATGGATAGAATGGCATGGATCTGTTACAGAATGGATAGAATGGTATGGATCTGTTACAGAATGGATAGAAATGGTAATGGATCTGTTTCCCAGAATGGATAGAATGGTATGGATCTGTTACAGAATGGATAGAATGGTATGGATATGTTTCAGAATGGATAGAATGGTATGGATCTGTTTCAGAATGGATAGAATGTAAGGTGGATCTGTTTCCAGAATGGATAGAATGGGTATGGATCTGTTTCAGGAATGGATAGAATGGGTATGGATCTGTTTCAGAATGGATAGAATGGGTATGGATCTGTTTCAGAATGGATAGAATGTGCAAGGAATCTGCTACAGAATGGATAGAATGGGTATGTATCTGTTAGCAGAAATGGGATAGAATGGCATGGATCTGTTATGCATAATGGATAGAATGGTATGGATCTGTTACAGAATGGATAGAATGGTATGGATCTGTTTCAGAATGGATAGAATGGTATGTATCTGTTACAGAATGGATAGAATGGTATGTATATGTTACAGAATGATAGAATGGTATGGATCTGTTTCAGAATGGATGGAATGATATGGATATGTTACAGAATGGATAGAATGGTATGGATATGTTATAGAATGGATAGAATGGTATGGATCTGTTCAGAATGGATAGAATGGGTATGGATCTGTTAGAATGGATAGAATGGTATGGATCTGTTTCAGAATGGATAGAATGGCATGTATCTGTTACAGAATGGATAGAATGGTATGGATCTGTTTCAGAATGGATAGAATGGTATGGATCGCTTCAGGAATGGATAGAATGGTATGGATCTGTTTCAGAATGGATAGAATGGTATGGATCTGTTTTCAGAATGGATAGAATGGTATGTATCTGTTAAGCAGAATGGATAGAATGGTATGGATCTGTTTCAGAATGGATGGAATGGTATGGACCTGTTACAGAATGGATAGAATGGTATGTATCTGTTATAGAATGGATAGAATGGGTATGTATCTGTTGCCACAGAATGGATAGAATGTGCATGAATATGTTACAGAATGATAGAATGGTATGGATCTGTTACAGAATGGATAGAATGGGTATGGATCTGTTATAGAATGGATAGAATGGTATGGATGTGTTACAGAATGGATAGAATGGTATGGATCTGTTTCAGAATGGATAGAATGGTATGGATCTGTTTCAGAATGGATAGAATGGTATGGATCTGTTATAGAATGGATAGAATGGGTATGGATCTGTTTCAGAATGGATAGAATGGTATGGATCTGTTTCAGAATGGATAGAATGGTATGGATCTGTTTCAGAATGGATAGAATGGGTATGGATCTGTTATAGAATGGATAGAATGGGTATGTATATGTTATAGAATGGATAGAATGTGCATGAATCTGTTACATAATGGATAGAATGGTATGGATCTGTTACAGAATGGATAGAATGGTATGGATCTGTTTCAGAATGGATAGAATGGTATGTATCTGTTACAGAATGGATAGAATGGTATGGATCTGTTTCAGAATGGATAGAATGGTATGTATCTGTTACAGAAAGGATATCATGGGTATGTATCTGTTACAGAATGGATAGAATGTGCATGAATATGTTACAGAATGGATAGAATGGGTATGTATGTTTTACAGAATGGATAGAATGGGTATGTATCTGTTACAGAATGGATAGAATGGTATGGATCTGTTTGAGAATGGATAGAATGGTATGGATCTGTTTCAGAATGGATAGAATGGGTATGGATCTGTTTCAGAATGGATAGAATGGTATGGATCTGTTTCAGAATGGATAGAATGGTATGGATCTGTTTCAGAATGGATAGAATGGTATGTATCTGTTACAGAATGGATAGAATGGTATGGATCTGTTTCAGAATGGATAGAATGGTATGTATCTGTTACAGAATGGATAGAATGGTATGGATCTGTTTCAGAATGCATAGAATGGTATGGATCTGTTTCAGAATGGATAGAATGGTATGAATCTGTTTCAGAATGGATAGAATGGGTATGGATCTGTTATATAATGGATATAATGGGTATGGATCTGTTACAGAATGGATAGAATGGGTATGGATCTGTTACAGAATGGATAGAATGGGTATGGATCTGTTATAGAATGGATATAATGGGTATGGATCTGTTTCAGAATGGATAGAATGGTATGGATCTGTTATAGAATGGATAGAATGGGTATGTATCTGTTACATAATGGATAGAATGGGTATGGATCTGTTACAGAAAAGGATATCATGGGTATGGATCTGTTACAGAAAGGATATCATGGGTATGTATCTGTTACAGAATGGATAGAATGTGCATGAATATGTTACAGAATGGATAGAATGGGTATGTATGTTTTACATAATGGATAGAATGGGTATGTATCTGTTACATAATGGATAGAATGGTATGGATATGTTTCAGAATGGATAGAATGGTATGTATCTGTTACAGAATGGATAGAATGGTATGTATATGTTACAGAATGGATAGAATGGTATGGATCTGTTTCAGAATGGATGGAATGGTATGGATATGTTACAGAATGGATAGAATGGTATGTATCTGTTATAGAATGGATAGAATGGGTATGTATCTGTTACAGAATGGATAGAATGTGCATGAATATGTTACAGAATGGATAGAATGGGTATGTATCTGTTTCAGAATGGATAGAATGGGTATGTATCTGTTACAGAATGGATAGAATGTGCATGAATATGTTACAGAATGGATAGAATGGGTATGGATCTGTTACAGAATGGATAGAATGGGTATGGATCTGTTACAGAATGGATAGAATGGTATGGATCTGTTATAGAATGGATAGAATGGTATGGATCTGTTTCAGAATGGATAGAATGGGTATGGATCTGTTACAGAATGGATAGAATGGTATGGATCTGTTATAGAATGGATAGAATGGTATGGATCTGTTTCAGAATGGATAGAATGGTATGTATCTGTTACAGAATGGATAGAATGGTATGGATCTGTTTCAGAATGGATAGAATGGTATGGATCGTTTCAGAATGGATAGAATGGTATGGATCTGTTTCAGAATCGATAGAATGGTATGGATCTGTTTCAGAATGGATAGAATGGTATGTATCTGTTACAGAATGGATAGAATGGTATGGATCTGTTTCAGAATGGATGGAATGGTATGGATCTGTTACAGAATGGATAGAATGGTATGTATCTGTTATAGAATGGATAGAATGGGTATGTATCTGTTTCAGAATGGATAGAATGGGTATGTATCTGTTACAGAATGGATAGAATGTGCATGAATATGTTTCAGAATGGATAGAATGGTATGGATCTGTTACAGAATGGATAGAATGGGTATGGATCTGTTATAGAATGGATAGAATGGTATGGATCTGTTACAGAATGGATAGAATGGTATGGATCTGTTTCAGAATGGATAGAATGGTATGGATCTGTTTCAGAATGGATAGAATGGTATGGATCTGTTATAGAATGGATAGAATGGGTATGGATCTGTTTCAGAATGGATAGAATGGTATGGATCTGTTTCAGAATGGATAGAATGGTATGGATCTGTTTCAGAATGGATAGAATGGGTATGGATCTGTTATAGAATGGATAGAATGGGTATGTATATGTAATAGAATGGATAGCATGTGCATGAATCTGTTACATAATGGATAGAATGGTATGGATCTGTTACAGAATGGATAGAATGGTATGGATCTGTTTCAGAATGGATAGAATGGTATGTATCTGTTACAGAATGGATAGAATGGTATGGATCTGTTTCAGAATGGATAGAATGGTATGTATCTATTACAGAAAGGATATCATGGGTATGTATCTGTTACAGAATGGATAGAATGTGCATGAATATGTTACAGAATGGATAGAATGGGTATGTATGTTTTACAGAATGGATAGAATGGGTATGTATCTGTTACAGAATGGATAGAATGGTATGGATCTGTTTGAGAATGGATAGAATGGTATGGATCTGTTACAGAATGGATAGAATGGGTATGTATCTGTTTCAGAATGGATAGAATGGTATGGATCTGTTTCAGAATGGATAGAATGGGTATGGATCTGTTTCAGAATGGATAGAATGGTATGGATCTGTTTCAGAATGGATAGAATGGGTATGGATCTGTTTCAGAATGGATAGAATGGTATGTATCTGTTACAGAATGGATAGAATGGTATGTATCTGTTACAGAATGGATAGAATGGTATGGATCTGTTTCAGAATGGATAGAATGGTATGGATCTGTTACAGAATGGATAGAATGGTATGGATCTGTTTCAGAATGGATAGAATGGGTATGGATCTGTTTCAGAATGGATAGAATGGTATGTATCTGTTACAGAATGGATAGAATGGTATGTATCTGTTACAGAATGGATAGAATGGTATGGATCTGTTTCAGAATGGATAGAATGGTATGGATCTGTTTCAGAATGGATAGAATGGTATGGATCTGTTTCAGAATGGATAGAATGGGTATGGATCTGTTATAGAATGGATAGAATGGGTATGTATATGTTATAGAATGGATAGAATGTGCATGAATATGTTACATAATGGATAGAATGGTATGGATCTGTTACAGAATGGATAGAATGGTATGGATCTGTTTCAGAATGGATAGAATGGTATGTATCTGTTACAGAATGGATAGAATGGTATGGATCTGTTTCAGAATGGATAGAATGGTATGTATCTGTTACAGAAAGGATATCATGGGTATGTATCTGTTACAGAATGGATAGAATGTGCATGAATATGTTACAGAATGGATAGAATGGGTATGTATGTTTTACAGAATGGATAGAATGGGTATGTATCTGTTACAGAATGGATAGAATGGTATGGATCTGTTTGAGAATGGATAGAATGGTATGGATCTGTTTCAGAATGGATAGAATGGGTATGGATCTGTTTCAGAATGGATAGAATGGTATGGATCTGTTTCAGAATGGATAGAATGGTATGGATCTGTTTCAGAATGGATAGAATGGGTATGTATCTGTTACAGAATGGATAGAATGTGCATGAATATGTTACAGAATGGATAGAATGGTATGGATCTGTTACAGAATGGATAGAATGGGTATGGATCTGTTATAGAATGGATAGAATGGTATGGATCTGTTACAGAATGGATAGAATGGTATGGATCTGTTTCAGAATGGATAGAATGGTATGGATCTGTTTCAGAATGGATAGAATGGTATGGATCTGTTATAGAATGGATAGAATGGGTATGGATCTGTTTCAGAATGGATAGAATGGTATGGATCTGTTTCAGAATGGATAGAATGGTATGGATCTGTTTCAGAATGGATAGAATGGGTATGGATCTGTTATAGAATGGATAGAATGGGTATGTATATGTAATAGAATGGATAGCATGTGCATGAATCTGTTACATAATGGATAGAATGGTATGGATCTGTTACAGAATGGATAGAATGGTATGGATCTGTTTCAGAATGGATAGAATGGTATGTATCTGTTACAGAATGGATAGAATGGTATGGATCTGTTTCAGAATGGATAGAATGGTATGTATCTATTACAGAAAGGATATCATGGGTATGTATCTGTTACAGAATGGATAGAATGAGTATGAATATGTTACAGAATGGATAGAATGGGTATGTATCTGTTACATAATGGATAGAATGAGTATGGATCTGTTACATAATGGATAGAATGGTATGGATCTGTTACAGAATGGATAGAATGGTATGGATCTGTTTCAGAATGGATAGAATGGTATGTATCTGTTACAGAATGGATAGAATGGTATGTATCTGTTTACAGAATGGATAGAATGGTATGGATCTGTTTCAGAATGGATGGAATGATATGGATATGTTACAGAATGGATAGAATGGTATGTATCTGTTATAGAATGGATAGAATGGGTATGTATCTGTTTCAGAATGGATAGAATGGGTATGTATCTGTTACAGAATGGATAGAATGTGCATGAATATGTTACAGAATGGATAGAATGGGTATGGATCTGTTACAGAATGGACAAAATAGGTATGGATCTGTTACAAAATGGATAGAATGGTATGAATCTGTTACAGGAAAATAGATATAATGGTATGGATCTGTTTCAGAATGGATAGAATAGGTATGGATCTGTTACAGAATGGATAGAATGGTATGGATCTGTTTCAGATGGATTAGATAGTATGTATCTGTTTCCAAGGAGAAGTAGATGAAGAATGTGCAAGATACGACACAGAAATGATTCAGAATGAGTATGTATCTATTGCAGAATGGATAGGAAAATGGTATGGATCTGTTACATAATGGACAAATAGTATAGATATTGTTACAGAGAATAAGATAGAATGGTATGGATCTGTTCAGAATGGATAAATTGGGTATGAATCTGTTCAGAAATAAGATAGATAGTATAAGATATGTTACAAAATAAGAATAGAATAAATATGGAATATATTCAAATAGATAAATGCTATCAAATCTAACTAAAATAGATAAATAAGTATGAATCCATTTCAGAATAAGATAGAATAGTATGAATCTGTTTCAGAATATAGATAAAATAGAGTATGAATCTGTTTCAGAATAGATTGAATAGATGTATTGTCATTTCAAAATGAATGAAATGTACATGAATCTATTTTAAGATAAGATAGAATAGGTATAACTTATCTGTTACAGAATGAATTACAAATAGTGTGGATGTGATGATGCATATTATACTGAATGAAGATAGTATAAATCTATTTGCAGAATGAATGAAATGGTATGAATCTGTTCAGGAATAAGATAAATAGTATGTGTCTGTTTACAGAATGGATAGAATGGTATGTATATGTTGTAGAATGGATAAGAATGGTATGTATATGTTACAGAATGGATGGAATGAATCTGGATACAATTTCCAGAAATAGGAAATGAATAGTTGTAGAATGGATGAATGGTTATCTGTTTCAAAATGGATAGAATGGTATGGATCTGTTATAGAATGGATAGAATGAGTATGTATCTCCAGAATAGATAGAATGATGTCTGTTACAGAATGGAGTAGATAGGTATGAATCATTTAGAATAGATAGAATGGTATGTATCTGTTCCAGAATGGATAAATAGTGAATCTGTTCAGAATGGAGTAGAATGGGTATGGATCTGTTTCAAGAATGGATAAGAGAGCATTGTATCTGTTGAAATGGATAAAATGGTATGGATCATTTCAAGAACATGGATTAGAATGGTATGGATCACATTTACAAATAGATAGAATAGTATGTATCTGTTATAGAATGATGAGATAGAAAATGGGTATGTATCTGTTCAGAATGGATAGAATGGGTATGTATCTGTTACAGAATGGATAGAATGTGCATGAATATGTTACAGAAT
The DNA here is from genome assembly GCF_021184085.1 of Oncorhynchus gorbuscha. NCBI lineage: Eukaryota > Metazoa > Chordata > Actinopteri > Salmoniformes > Salmonidae > Oncorhynchus > Oncorhynchus gorbuscha. The sequence continues at coordinate 8,238 of NW_025754956.1, forward strand.
GGATAGAATGGTATGGATCTGTTACAGAATGGATAGAATGGGTATGGATCTGTTATAGAATGGATAGAATGGTATGGATGTGTTACAGAATGGATAGAATGGTATGGATCTGTTACAGAATGGATAGAATGGTATGGATCTGTTTCAGAATGGATAGA
>NW_025754957.1:0-8394 GCF_021184085.1 Oncorhynchus gorbuscha
GACTAAGAGCTGTATTCCAGTCCATATCATGGAAGTTCAGTGTTACAGTGTGATTTAAATGTAAATGCAATGTTCCCCGTTAGTGGGACACATTCAAGATAAACACTGTATATTTAGACTCAATCAGAAATGACCTTTACATTTCTGTCTGTCAATCTGTAACCCTTCATCAATACAGACTGAATAGAGTCCTAAGTAGAGATATTAGTGTATCACCTGTATGTTTCAGATGCTGCTGCTCACCAAGTCATGTGACGTACGCCCAGATTCAACTCAAAAAGTTGGACAAGAAAAAAGAAGGTGACTATCTGTGACCTCAATGAATAATGTGCAGTGTATCAAAGTTTAGTTGAAACATTTACACATTTACATATTTAAAAATAAAACAAAATCAAAATCTCGGCCCATCTTCCTCCTCCTCAGAAAAGCCAGCTGATCCAAAAGAAAGTCCAGTCTACTCTGAGGTGAAGAGAGGGAAAGCCATGTAACAGTATAATTTTAAACCGTCCCCTCGCCCATACCCGGGCGCGAACCAGGGACCTTCTGCACACAACGACAACAGTCACCCTCGAAGCGTCGTTACCCATCGCTCCACAAAAGCCGCGGCCCTTGCAGAGCAAGGGGAACTACTACTTCAAGGTAGTACTACTTCAAGGTCTCAGAGCAAGTGACGTAACCGATTGAAACGCTATTTAGCGCACACCGCTAACTAAGCTAGCCGTTTCATCCGTTACAGCCACAGGTAAGACCAATTCTACAAGTTGGCAGTTAGTCACTAAATTCACAATTTGAGAGTGTTGATGAAGAGGCAGAATATTAAATAAGATAATTCCTTAATTTGTTGACTGGAAATGTCCATTGTCATCAGCAGCTGGACCTGTTGATGTGACCTATGCTGAGGTTGTCCTCCAAAAGAAGACCAAAGCCAAGAAGAAGAGAGGTAAGACTGGACATCCCTCCCTCCATATTCCCCTATCAGAACCTCACACCTCTGACCACATATTGAATATTTATCTATTTTATCCTCACTCCCTACAGAAAAAAAACAACCCCACCAGAGGTAGATTCAGTCTATTCTCAACTGAAGCCAAGTCAACCCCAGGTAAGATGCTATTGATACTTATATGTAACCCTCTGACCACAGACTTGGATAGATCAGCAAGGGAATGATGGTGAAAAGGACATCACAGTGTATGAACTTTTATGATTTTGACTCACTAGAGGAAAAACAAGAGGCTAGGGATATTTCTAAGAAATAAATAAAGGCTTATATTACTGTTTTCAGAATGTTTTCCGATGCAACAAAATGAATGACTCATTGACAATACAAACACACACAGAATGCAATTTAACGTGAATATATTTTGAATAAAATATTTGCAGTTGCACAACTACCACACAATCCAATTACAATATAGGAATAAAGATATAACCCCCGGGTACAGAGAGTGTACTCTCATGCATGTCAACATCAGAAGCCTCCTCCCTAAGTTTGTTTTACTCACTGCTTTAGCACACTCTGCCAACCCTGATGTCCTTGCCGTGTCTGAATCCTGGCTTAGGAAGGCCACCAAAATTCTGAGATTTCCATACCCAACTATAACATTTTCCGTCAAGATAGAACTGCCAAAGGGGGAGGAGTTGCAGTCTACTGCAGAGATAGCCTGCAAAGTAATGTCATACTTTCCAGGTCCATACCCAAACGGTTTGAACTACTCATTTTAAAAATGACTCTCTCCAGAAATAAGTCTCTCACTGTTGCCGCCTGCTACCGACCCCCCTCAGCTCCCAGCTAAACTGGGATATGCTTAACACCCCGGCAGTCCTACAATCTAAGATAGATGCCCTCAATCTCACACAAATCATCAAGGAACCCACTAGGTACAACCCTAAATCCGTAAACAAGGGCACCCTCATAGACGTTATCCTGACCAACTGGCTCTCCAAATACACATCCGCTGTCTTCAACCAGGATCTCAGCGATCACAGCCTCATTGCCTGTATTCGCTACGGGTCCGCAGTCAAACGACCACCCCTCATCATTGTCAAACGCTCCCTAAAACACTTCTGCGAGCAGGCCTTTCTAATCGACCTGGCCCAGGTATCCTGGAAGGACATTGACCTCATCCGTCAGTTGAGGATGCCTGGTCATTCTTTAAAAGTAACTTCCTCGCCATCTTAGATAAGCATGCTCCGTTCAAAAAATGCTGAACTAAGAACAGATACAGCCCTTGGTTCACTCCAGACCTGACTGCCCTTGACCAGCACAAAAACATCCTGTGGCGGACTACAATAGCATCAAATAGTCCCCACGATATGCAACTGTTCAGGGAAGTCAGGAACCAATACACGCAGTCAGGAAAGCAAAAGACAGCTTCTTCAAGCAGAAATTTGCATCCTGTAGCTCTAACTCCAAAATGTTCTGGGACACTGTAAAGTCCATGGAGAACAAGAGCACCTTACCCTAGTAAAACTGACTATCCTACCAATCCTCGACTTCGGCGATGTCATCTACAAAATAGCTTCCAATACTCTACTCAGCAAACTGGATGCAGTTTATCACAGTGCCATCCGTTTTGATACTAAAGCATCTTATAACACCCACCACTGCGTGTGTGGTGATATGTTGCAGGTCCTTGAGGGAGATGGAGAAATAAATAATTTTGTGTGGTGATATGTTACAGGTCCTTGAGGGAGATGGAGGGATAAATAACGTTGTGTGGTGATATGTTACAGGTCCTTGAGGGAGATGGAGGGATAAATAACTGTGTGTGGTGATATGTTACAGGTCCTTGAGGGAGATGGAGGGATAAATAACTGTGTGTGGTGATATGTTACAGGTCCTTGAGGGAGATGGAGGGATAAATAACTTTGTGTGGTGATATGCTACAGGTCCTTGAGGGAGATGGAGGGATACATAACTTTGTGTGGTGATATGTTACAGGTCCTTGAGGGAGATGGAGGGATAAATAACTGTGTGTGGTGATATGTTACAGGTCCTTGAGGGAGATGGAGGGATAAATAACTGTGTGTGGTGATATGTTACAGGTCCTTGAGGGAGATGGAGGGATAAATAACTGTGTGTGGTGATATGTTACAGGTGTCATGTTTTGTCATTGATTATCATGTCTTGTCCCTGTGCTTCCCCTTCTATTCGTTTCCCTCTGCTGGTCTTATTAGGTTCTTTCCCTCTTTCTATCCCTCTCTCTCCCCCTCCCTCTCTCACTCTCTCGCTCTCTCTTCTCTCTATCGTTCCGTTCCTGCTCCCAGCTGTTCCTATTCCCCTAATCAATCATTTAGTCTTCCCACACCTGTTCCCGATCCTTTTCCCTGATTAGAGTCCCTATTTCTCTCCTTGTTTTCCGTTCCTGCCCTGTCGGATCCTTGTCTAATATTCACCGTGCTGTGTCTATGTATTGCCCTGTCGTGTCGTGTTTCCCTCAGATGCTGCGTGGTGAGCAGGTGTCTGAGTCTGCTAGGTTCAAGTGCCTTCCTGAGGCAACCTGCAGTTCTTGATCAAGTCTCCAGTCTGTTCTTGTCTTTACGAGTAGTATTCTGCCTTTTTGTTTTGTAAAGTATCTTTACTGGATTAAAAACTCTGTTTTCGCCAAGTCGCTTTTGGGTCCTCATTCACCTGCATAACAGAAGGATCCGACCAAGGAATGGACCCAGCGACTACAGATGCTCGTAACACTGCCGTCGAGATCCAAGGAGCCATGCTCGGCAGACACGAGCAGGAATTGTCTGCTGCTCGCCATGCCGTGGAGAACCTGGCCGCTCAGGTTTCCGACCTCTCTGGACAGTTCCAGAGTCTTCGTCTCGTGCCACCTGTTACTTCCTGGCCTGCCGAGCCTCCGGAACCTAGGGTTAATAACCCACCTTGCTACTCCGGGCAGCCCACGGAGTGCCGCTCCTTTCTCACCCAGTGTGATATTGTGTTCTCTCTCCAACCCAACACATACTCTAGCGAGAGAGCTCGGGTTGCTTACGTCATTTCACTCCTTACTGGCCGGGCTCGAGAGTGGGGCACAGCTATCTGGGAGGCAAGGGCTGATTGTTCTAACAATTACCAGAACTTTAAAGAGGAGATGATTCGGGTTTTTGACCGTTCAGTTTTTGGTGGGGAGGCTTCTAGGGCCCTGGCTTCCCTATGCCAAGGTGATCGATCCATAACGGATTACTCTATAGAGTTTCGCACTCTTGCTGCCTCTAGTGACTGGAACGAGCCGGCGCTGCTCGCTCGTTTTCTGGAGGGACTCCACGCAGTGGTCAAAGATGAGATTCTCTCTCGGGAGGTTCCTTCAGTGTGGACTCTTTGATTGCTCTCGCCATCTGCATAGAACGACGGGTAGATCTTCGTCACCAAGCTCGTGGAAGAGAGCTCGCGTCAACGGTGTTTCCTGCTCCGCATCGCAACCATCTCCCTCCTCTGGCTCAGAGACTGAGCCCATGCAGCTGGGAGGTATTCGCATCTCGACCAAGAGAGGGAACGGAGGATCACCAACCGCCTGTGCCTCTATTGCGGATTTGATGGACATTTTGTCAATTCATGTCCAGTAAAAGGCCAGAGCTCATCAGTAAGCGGAGGGCTACTGGTGAGCGCTACTACTCAGGTCTCTTCATCTAGATCCTGTACTACTATGTCGGTCCATCTACGCTGGACCGGTTCGGGTGCTACATGCAGTGCCTTGATTGACTCTGGGGCTGAGGGTTGTTTCATGGACGAAGCATGGGCTCGGAAACATGACATTCCTTTCAGACCGTTAGACAAGCCTACGCCCATGTTTGCCTTAGATGGTAGTCATCTTCCCAGTATCAGATTTGAGACACTACCTTTAACTCTCACAGTATCTGGTAACCACAGTGAGACTATTTCTTTTTGATTTTTCGTTCACCTTTTACACCTGTTGTTTTGGGTCATCCCTGGCTAGTATGTCATAATCCTTCTATTAATTGGTCTAGTAATTCTATCCTATCCTGGAACGTTTCTTGTCATGTGAAGTGTTTAATGTCTGCCATCCTCCCATTTCTTCTGTCCCCACTTCTCAGGAGGAACCTGGCGATTTGACAGGAGTGTCGGAGGAATATCATGATCTGCGCACGGTCTTCAGTCGGTCCCCGAGCCAACTCCCTTCCTCCTCACCGGTCGTATGATTGTAGTATTGATCTCCTTCCGGGGACCACTCCTCCTCGGGGTAGACTATACTCTCTGTCGGCTCCCGAACGTAAGGCTCTCGAGGATTATTTATCTGTGTCTCTTGACGCGGTACCATAGTGCCTTCTTCCTCTCCGGCCGGGGCGGGGTTCTTTTTGTTAAGAAGAAGGACGGTACTCTGCGCCCCTGCGTGGATTATCGAGGGCTGAATGACATAACGGTTAAGAATCGTTATCCGCTTCCCCTTATGTCATCAGCCTTCGAGATTCTGCAGGGAGCCAGGTGCTTTACTAAGTTGGACCTTCGTAACGCTTACCATCTCGTGCGCATCAGAGAGGGGGACGAGTGGAAAACGGCGTTTAACACTCCGTTAGGGCATTTTGAGTACCGGGTTCTGCCGTTTGGTCTCGCCAATGCGCCAGCTGTTTTTCAGGCATTAGTTAATGATGTTCTGAGAGACATGCTGAACATCTTTGTTTTTGTCTATCTTGACGATATCCTGATTTTTTCACCGTCACTCGAGATTCATGTTCAGCACGTTCGACGTGTTCTACAGCGCCTTTTAGAGAACTGTCTCTACGTAAAGGCTGAGAAGTGCTCTTTTCATGTCTCCTCCGTTACTTTTCTCGGTTCCGTTATTTCCGCTGAAGGCATTCAGATGGATTCCGCTAAGGTCAAGCTGTCAGTGATTGGCCCGTTCCAAGGTCACGTGTCGAGTTGCAGCGCTTTTTAGGTTTCGCTAATTTCTATCGGCGTTTCATTCGTAATTTCGGTCAAGTTGCTGCCCCTCTCACAGCTCTTACTTCTGTCAAGACGTGTTTTAAGTGGTCCGGTTCCGCCCAGGGAGCTTTTGATCTTCTAAAAGAACGTTTTACGTCCGCTCCTATCCTCGTTACTCCTGACGTCACTAGACAATTCATTGTCGAGGTTGACACTTCAGAGGTAGGCGTGGGAGCCATTCTATCCCAGCGCTTCCAGTCTGACGATAAGGTTCATCCTTGCGCTTATTTTTCTCATCGCCTGTCGCCATCTGAGCGCAACTATGATGTGGGTAACCGTGAACTGCTCGCCATCCGCTTAGCCCTAGGCGAATGGCGACAGTGGTTGGAGGGCGACCGTTCCTTTTGTCGTTTGGACAGACCATAAGAACCTTGAGTACATCCGTTCTGCCAAACGACTTAATGCCCGTCAAGCTCGTTGGGCGTTGTTTTTCGCTCGTTTCGAGTTTGTGATTTCTTACCGTCCGGGTAGCAAAAACACCAAGCCTGATGCCTTATCCCGTCTGTTTAGTTCTTCTGTGGCTTCTACTGATCCCGAGGGGATTCTTCCTTATGGGCGTGTTGTCGGGTTAACAGTCTGGGGAATTGAAAGACAGGTTAAGCAAGCACTCACGCACACTGCGTCGCCGCGCGCTTGTCCTAGTAACCTCCTTTTCGTTCCTGTTTCCACTTGTCTGGCTGTTCTTCAGTGGGCTCACTCTGCCAAGTTAGCTGGTCATCCCGGTGTTCGAGGCACTCTTGCGTCTATTCGCCAGCGCTTTTGGTGGCCGACTCAGGAGCGTGACACGCGCCGTTTCGTGGCTGCTTGTTCGGACTGCGCGCAGACTAAGTCGGGTAACTCTCCTCCTGCCGGTCGTCTCAGACCGCTCCCCATTCCTTCTCGACCATGGTCTCACATCGCCCTAGACTTTATTACCGGTCTGCCTTTGTCCAAGGGGAAGACTGTGATTCTTACGGTTGTCGATAGGTTCTCTAAGGCGGCACATTTCATTCCCCTCGCTAAACTTCCTTCCGCTAAGGAGACGGCACAAATCATCATCGAGAATGTGTTCAGAATTCATGGCCTCCCGTTAGACGCCGTTTCAGACAGAGGTCCGCAATTCACGTCACAGTTTTGGAGGGAGTTCTGTCGTTTGATTGGTGCGTCCGTCAGTCTCTCTTCCGGGTTTCATCCCCAGTCTAACGGTCAAGCAGAGGGCCAATCAGACGATTGGTCGCATACTACGCAGCCTTTCTTTCAGAAACCCTGCGTCTTGGGCAGAACAGCTCCCTGGGCAGAATACGCTCACAACTCGCTTCCTTCGTCTGCTACCGGGTTATCTCCGTTTCAGAGTAGTCTGGGTTACCAGCCTCCTCTGTTCTCATCCCAGCTTGCCGAGTCCAGCGTTCCCTCCGCTCAAGCGTTTGTCCAACGTTGTGAGCGCACCTGGAGGAGGGTGAGGTCTGCACTTTGCCGTTACAGGGCACAGACTGTGAGAGCCGCCAATAAACGCAGGATTAAGAGTCCAAGGTATTGTTGCGGCCAGAGAGTGTGGCTTTCCACTCGCAACCTTCCTCTTACGACAGCTTCTCGTAAGTTGACTCCGCGGTTCATTGGTCCGTTCCGTGTCTCCCAGGTCGTCAATCCTGTCGCTGTGCGACTGCTTCTTCCGCGACATCTTCGTCGCGTCCATCCTGTCTTCCATGTCTCCTGTGTCAAGCCTTTTCTTTGCACCCCCGTTCGTCTTCCCTCCCCCTCCCGTCCTTGTCGAGAGAGCGCACCTATTTACAAGGTACGTAAGATCATGGACATGCGTTCTCGGGGACAGGGTCACCAATACTTAGTGGATTGGGAGGGTTACGGTCCTGAGGAGAGGAGTTGGGTTCCGTCTCGGGACGTGCTGGACCGTTCGCTTATTGATGATTTCCTCCGTTGCCGCCAGGGTTCCTCCTCGAGTGCGCCAGGAGGCGCTCGGTGAGTGGGGGTACTGTCATGTTTTGTCATTGATTATCATGTCTTGTCCCTGTGCTTCCCCTTCTATTCGTTTCCCTCTGCTGGTCTTATTAGGTTCTTTCCCTCTTTCTATCCCTCTCTCTCCCCCTCCCTCTCTCACTCTCTCGCTCTCTCTTCTCTCTATCGTTCCGTTCCTGCTCCCAGCTGTTCCTATTCCCCTAATCAATCATTTAGTCTTCCCACACCTGTTCCCGATCCTTTTCCCTGATTAGAGTCCCTATTTCTCTCCTTGTTTTCCGTTCCTGCCCTGTCGGATCCTTGTCTAATATTCACCGTGCTGTGTCTATGTATTGCCCTGTCGTGTCGTGTTTCCCTCAGATGCTGCGTGGTGAGCAGGTGTCTGAGTCTGCTAGGTTCAAGTGCCTTCCTGAGGCAACCTGCAGTTCTTGATCAAGTCTCCAGTCTGTTCTTGTCTTTACGAGTAGTATTCTGCCTTTTTGTTTTGTAAAGTATCTTTACTGGATTAA
>NW_025754958.1:0-8392 GCF_021184085.1 Oncorhynchus gorbuscha
GAGGAATGGGACTGTTCTTTCCCCATGTCTCTCTCTGAGGCTGAGAGGGATAGGACTGTTATTTCCCCATGTCTCTCTCTCTGAGGCTGAGAGGAATAGGACTGTTATTTCCCCATATCTCTCTCTGAGAGGAATGGGACTGTTCTTTTCCCATGTCTCTCTCTGAGGCTGAGAAGAACTGTTCTTAGGACTGTTCTTTCCCCATGTCTCTCTCTGAGGCTGAGAGGAATAGGACTGTTCTTTCCCCATGTCTATCTCTGAGAGGAATGGGACTGTTCTTTCCCCATGTCTCTCTCTGAGGCTGAGAGGAACAGGACTGTTCTTCCCCCATGTCTCTCTCTGAGGCTGAGAAGAACTGTTCTTAGGACTGTTCTTTCCCCATGTCTCTCTCTGAGGCTGAGAGGAACTGTTCTTAGGACTGTTCTTCCCCCATGTCTCTCTCTGAGGCTGAGATGAACTGTTCTTAGGACTGTTCTTCCCCCATGTCTCTCTCTGAGGCTGACAGGAACTGTTCTTAGGACTGTTCTTCCCCCATGTCTCTCTCTGAGGCTGAGAGGAACTGTTCTTAGGACTGTTCTTCCCCCATGTCTCTCTCTGAGGCTGAGAGCAATAGCACTGTTCTTTCCCCATGTCTCTCTCTGAGAGGAATGGGACTGTTCTTTCCCCATGTCTCTCTCTGAGGCTGAGAGGAATAGGACTGTTCTTCCCCCATGTCTCTCTCTGAGGCTGAGATGAACCCAGCCTTAGGACTGTTCTTCCCATGTCTCTCTCTGAGGCTGAGAGGAACTGTTCTTAGGACTGTTCTTTCCCATGTCTCTCTCTGAGGCTGAGAGGAACTGTTCTTAGGACTGTTCATCCCCATGTCTCTCTCTGAGGCTGAGAGGAACTGTTCTCTCTGAGAGGAATGGGACTGTTCTTTCCCCATGTCTCTCTCTCTGAGGCTGAGAGGAATAGGACTGTTCTTCCCATATCTCTCTCTGAGGCTGAGAGAACTGTTCTGTGACTGTTCTTCCCCATGTCTCTCTGAGGCTGGAGAGCAATAGCACTGTTCTTTTTTCCTCTGAGAGGAATGGGACTGTCTCCCCATGTCTCTCTCTGAGGCTGAGAGGAATAGAATCTGTTCTTCCCATGTCTCTCTTCTGAGGCTGAGATGAACTGTTCTTAGGACTGTTTTCCCCATGTCTCTCTCTGAGGCTGACAGGAACTGTTCTTAGGACTGTTCTTCCCCATGTCTCTCTCTGAGGCTGAGAGAACTGTCTAGGACTGTTCTTCCCCCATGTCTCTGAGGCTGAGAGCAATAGCAACTGTTCTCTGAGAGGAATGGGACTGTTCTTTCCCATGTCTCTTTCTGAGGCTGAGAGGAATAGGACTGTTCTTCCCCTCTCTCTGAGGCTGAGAGGAACTGTTCTTAGGACTGTTCTTCCCCATGTCTCTCTCTGAGGCTGAGAGCAATAGCACTGTTCTTTCCCCATGTCTCTCTCTGAGAGGAATGGGACTGTTCTTTCCCATGTCTCTCTCTGAGGCTGAGAGGAATAGACTGTTCTTACCCCATGTCTCTCTGAGGCTGAGAGCAATAGCACTGTTCTTTCCCTTGTCTCCTCTCTGAGGCTGAGAGGAACACGACTGTTCTTTCCTCATGTCTCTTTCTGAGAGAAATAGGACTGTTCTTTCCCATGTCTCTCTCTTAGGCTGAGAGAATAGACTGCTCTTTCCCCTTGTCTCCTCTGAGGCTAGGACTGTTCTTTCCCCGTGTCTCCCTGAGAGGAATAGGACTGTCGTGTCTCCTCTGAGGCTGAGAGGAACAGGACTCTTCTTTCCCCCATGTCTTTCTGAGACTGAGAGGAACAGGACTGTTCTTTCCCATGTCTCTCTGAGGCTGAGAGGACGGTTCTTTCCCCATGTCTCTCTCTGAGGCTGAGAGGAATAGGACTGTTCTTTTCTTTCCTCATGTCTCTTTCTGAGGAATAGGACTGTTCTTTCCCATGTCTCTCTCTGAGAGGAATAGGACTGTTCTTTCCCCATGTCTCCCTCTCTGAGAGGAATAGGACTGTTCTTTTCTTCCCTCTGAGGCTGAGAGACTGTTCTTTCCCCTCTCTGAGGCTGAACAGAGAGGAATAGGACTGTTCTTTCCCCATGTCTCCCTCTGAGGCTGAGAGGAACAGGATTGTTCTTTCCCTGTATCTCTCTGAGACTGAGAGGAACAGGACTGTTCTTTCCCATGTCTCCCCTCTGAGGCTGAGAGGAACAGGACTGTTCTTTCCCCATGTCTCTCTCTGAGGCTGAGAGGAATAGGACTGTTCTTTCCCGTGTCTCCTCTGAGGCTGAGAGGAACAGGTTCTTTCTTTCCCCATGTCTCCCTCTCTGAGACTGAGAGGAACAGGACTGTTCTTTCCCCATGTCTCCCTCTGAGGCTGAGAGGAATAGGACTGTTCTTTCCCCGTGTCTCCCTCTGAGGAATAGGACTGTTCTTTCCCCATGTCTCTCTCTTAGGCTGAGAGGAATAGGACTGTTCTTTCCCCATGTCTCCCTCTGAGAGGAATAGGACTGTTCTTTCCCCATGTCTCCCTCTCAGACTGAGAGGAATAGGACTGTTCTTTCCCCATGTCTCCTCTGAGGCTGAGAGGAATAGGACTGTTCTTTCCCGTGTCTCTCTCTGAGGCTGAGAGGAACAGGACTGTTCTTTCCCCTGAGAGGAATAGGACTGTTCTTTCCCCGTGTCTCCTCTGAGGCTGAGAGGAACAGGACTGTTCTTTCCCCTGTATCTCTCTGAGACTGAGAGGAACAGGACTGTTCTTTCCCCATGTCTCCCTCTGAGGCTGAGAGGAACAGGACTGTTCTTTCCCATGTCTCTCTCTGAGGCTGAGAGGAATAGGACTGTTCTTTCCCCGTGTCTCCCTCTGAGGCTGAGAGGAACACGACTGTTCTTTCCCCATGTCTCCTCTGAGAGGAATAGGACTGTTCTTTCCCCATGTCTCCCTCTGAGACTGAGAGGAACAGGACTGTTCTTTTCCCCATGTCTCCCTCTGAGAGGAATAGGACTGTTCTTTCCCCGTGTCTCTCTCTGAGGCTGAGAGGAATAGGACTGTTCTTTCCCCATGTCTCTCTCTGAGAGGAATGGGCCTGTTCTTTCCCCATGTCTCTCTCTGAGGCTGAGAAGAACTCTTCTTAGGACTGTTCTTCCCCCATGTCTCTCTCTGAGGCTGAGAGGAACTGTTCTTAGGACTGTTCTTTCCCCATGTCTCTCTCTGAGGCTGAGAGGAACTGTTCTTAGGACTGTTCATCCCCCATGTCTCTCTCTGAGGCTGAGAGGAACTGTTCTTAGGACTGTTCTTCCTCCAAGCCTCTCTCTGAGGCTGAGAGGAACTGTTCTGAGGCTGAGAGGAACTGTTCTTAGGACTGTTCTTCCCATGTCTCTCTCTGAGGCTGAGAGGAACTGAACATGTTGGGGCTTAGAGGAACTGTTCTTTCTTCTTTTCCCCATGTCTCTCTGAGGCTGAGAGGAATAGGACTGTTCTTTCCACATGTCTGTGAGGAATAGGACTGTTCTTTCCCCATGTCTCTCTCTCTGAGAGGAATAGGACTGTTCTTTCCTATGTCTCTCTCTGAGGCTCAGAGGAATAGGACTCTTCTTTCCCCATGTCTCTCTCTGAGAGGAATAGGACTGTTCATTCCCATGTCTCTCTCTCTGAGGCAGAGAGGAATAGGTCTGTGCCTTCTCCATGTCTCTCTCTGAGGCTGAGAGGAATAGGACTGTTCTTCCCCATGTCTCTCTCTGAGGCTGAGAGGAACTGTTCTTAGGACTGTTCTTTCCCATGTCTCTCTCTGACGCTGAGAGGAATAGGACTGTTCATTCCCCATGTCTCTCTCTGAGGCAGAGAGGAATAGGACTGTTCCTTCTCCATGTCTCTCTGAGGCTGAGAGGAATAGGACTGTTCTTTCCCATGTCTCTGTTCTTTCCCCATGTCTCTCTGAGGCTGAGAGCAATAGCACTGTTCCCATGTCTCTCTCTGAGAGGAATGGACTGTTCTTCCCCCATGTCTCTCTCTGAGGCTGAGGAGAGGAATAGGACTCTTCTTCTTTCCCCATGTCTCTCTCTGAGAGGAATAGGACTGTTCATTCCCCATGTCTCTCTCTGAGGCAGAGAGGAATAGGTCTGTGCCTTCTCCATTCCCTGAGGCACTGTTCTTCCCCATGTCTCTCTCTGAGGCTGAGAGGAACTGTTCTTAGGACTGTTCTTTCCCCATGTCTCTCTCTGACGCTGAGAGGAATAGGACTGTTCATTCCCATGTCTCTCTCTGAGGCAGAGAGGAATAGGACTGTTCCTTCTCCATGTCTCTCTGAGGCTGAGAGGAATAGGACTGTTCTTTCCCCATGTCTCTCTCTGAGGCTGAGAGGAACTGTTCTTAGGACTGTTCTTTCACCATGTCTCTCTCTGAGGCTGAGAGGAACTGTTCTTAGGACTGTTCTTCCCCCATGTCTCTCTCTGAGGCTGAGAGGAATGGACTGTTCTTTCCCCATGTCTCTCTGAGAAGAATGGGACTGTTCTTTCCCCATGTCTCTCTCTGAGGCTGAGAGGGATAGGACTGTTCTTTCCCCATGTCTCTCTCTGAGGCTGAGAGGAATAACAATGTCTTCTCTGAGGTTGAGAGGAACTGTTCTTAGGACTGTTCTTCCCCATGTCTCTCTCTGAGGCTGAGAGGAACTGTTCTTAGGACTGTTCTTCCCCCATGTCTCTCTCTGAGGCTGAGAGGAACTGTTCTTAGGACTGTTCTTTCCCCATGTCTCTCTGAGGCTGAGAGGAACTGTTCTTCGGACTGTTCTTCCCCCATGTCTCTCTCTGAGGCTGAGAGGAACTGTTATTAGGACTGTTCTTCCCCCATGTCTCTCTCTGAGGCTGAGAGGAACTGTTCTTAGGACTGTTCTTTCTCCATGTCTCTCTCTGAGGCTGAGAGGAATAGGACTGTTCTTTTCCCATGTCTCTCTCTGAGAGGAATGGGGCTGTTCTTTCCCCATGTCTCTCTCTGAGGCTGAGAGGAATAGGACTGTTCTTACCCCATGTCTCTCTCTGAGGCTGAGAGCAACAGGACTGTTCTTTCCTCATGTCTCTTTCTGAGAGAAATAGGACTGTTCTTTCCCCATGTCTCTCTCTTAGGCTGAGAGGAATAGGACTGTTCTTTCCCCATGTCTCTCTCTGAGAGGAATAGGACTGTTCTTTCCCCATGTCTCCCTCTGAGGCTGAGAGGAATAGGACTGTTCTTTCCCCATGTCTCCCTCTGAGGCTGAGAGGAATAGGACTGTTCTTTCCCCGTGTCTCCCTCTGAGGCTGAGAGGAACAGGACTGTTCTTTCCCCATGTCTCCTCTGAGACTGAGAGGAATAGGACTGTTCTTTCCCCATGTCTCCCTCTGAGACTGAGAGGAATAGGACTGTTCTTTCCCGTGTCTCTCTCTGAGGCTGAGAGGAACAGGACTGTTCTTTCCCCATGTCTCTCTCTGAGAGGAATAGGACTGTTCTTTCCCCATGTCTCTCTCTGAGAGGAATAGGACTGTTATTTCCCCATGTCTCTCTCTGAGAGGAACAGGACTGTTCTTTCCCCATGTCTCTCTCTGAGAGGAATGGGACTGTTCTTTTCCCATGTCTTTCTCTGAGGCTGAGAGGATAGGACTGTTCTTGCCCCATGTCTCTATCTGAGGCTGAGAAAGAACTGTTCTTAGGACTGTTCTTTCCCATGTCTCTCTCTGAGGCTGAGAGAATAGGACTGTTCTTTTCCCATGTCTCTCTCTCTGAGGCTGAGAGGAATAGGACTGTTCTTTCCCCATGTCTCTCTCTGAGGCTGAGAGGAATAGGACTGTTCTTTCCCATGTCTCTCTCTGAGGTTGAGAAGAACTGTTCTTAGGACTGTTCTTCCCCATGTCTCTCTCTGAGGTTGAGAGGAACTGTTCTTAGGACTGTTCTTCCCCATGTCTCTCTCTGAGGCTGAGAGGAACTGTTCTTAGGACTGTTCTTCCCCATGTCTCTCTGAGGCTGAGAGGAACTGTTCTTAGGACTGTTCTTTCCCCATGTCTCTCTCTGAGGCTGAGAGGAACTGTTCTTAGGACTGTTCTTCCCCCATGTCTCTCTCTGAGGCTGAGAGGAACTGTTCTTCGGACTGTTCTTCCCCATGTCTCTCTCTGAGGCTGAGAGGAATTGTTATTAGGACTGTTCTTCCCCATGTCTCTCTCTGGCTCGCGAGAGGAACTGTTCGTAGGTTGTTCTTTCTCATGTCTCTCTCTGAGGCTGAGAGGAATAGGACTGTTCTTTTCCCATGTCTCTCTCTGAGAGGAATGGGGCTGTTCTTTCCCCATGTCTCTCTCTGAGGCTGAGAGGAATAGGACTGTTCTTACCTTATGTCTCTCTCTGAGGCTGAGAGCAACAGGACTGTTCTTTCCTCATGTCTCTTTCTGAGAGAAATAGGACTGTTCTTTCCCCATGTCTCCTCTCTTAGGCTGAGAGGAGCAGGACTGTTCTTTCCCCATGTCTCTCTCTGAGAGGAATAGGACTGTTCTTTCCCCATGTGTCCCTCTGAGACTGAGAGGAATAGGACTGTTCTTTCCCCATGTCTCCCTCTGAGGCTGAGAGGAATAGGATTGTTCTTTCCCCATGTCTCCCTCTGAGGCTGAGAGGAATAGGACTGTTCTTTCCCCATGTCTCTCTCTGAGAGGATTAGGACTGTTCTTTCCCCGTGTCTCTCTCTGAGAGGAATAGGACTGTTCTTTCCCCATGTCTCCCTCTGAGGCTGAGAGGAATAGGACTGTTCTTTCCCCATGTCTCCCTCTGAGACTGAGAGGAATAGGACTGTTCTTTCCCCGTGTCTCCCTCTGAGAGGAATAGGACTGTTCTTTCCCCATGTCTCTCTCTTAGGCTGAGAGGAATAGGACTGTTCTTTCCCCATGTCTCTCTCTGAGAGGAATAGGACTGTTCTTTCCCCATGTCTCCCTCTCAGACTGAGAGGAATAGGACTGTTCTTTCCCCATGTCTCCCTCTGAGGCTGAGAGGAATAGGACTGTTCTTTCCCTGTGTCTCTCTCTGAGGCTGAGAGGAACAGGACTGTTCTTTCCCCGTGTCTCTCTCTGAGAGGAATAGGACTGTTCTTTCCCCGTGTCTCCCTCTGAGGCTGAGAGGAACAGGACTGTTCTTTCCCCCTGTCTCTCTCTGAGACTGAGAGGAACAGGACTGTTCTTTCCCCATGTCTCCCTCTGAGGCTGAGAGGAACAGGACTGTTCTTTCCCCATGTCTCTCTCTGAGGCTGAGAGGAATAGGACTGTTCTTTCCCCGTGTCTCCCTCTGAGGCTGAGAGGAACACGACTGTTCTTTCCCCATGTCTCCCTCTGAGAGGAATAGGACTGTTCTTTCCCCA
The DNA here is from genome assembly GCF_021184085.1 of Oncorhynchus gorbuscha. Taxonomy (NCBI): domain Eukaryota; kingdom Metazoa; phylum Chordata; class Actinopteri; order Salmoniformes; family Salmonidae; genus Oncorhynchus; species Oncorhynchus gorbuscha. The sequence goes on from NW_025754958.1 coordinate 7,396, forward strand.
TGTCTCCCTCTGAGACTGAGAGGAACAGGACTGTTCTTTCCCCATGTCTCCCTCTGAGAGGAATAGGACTGTTCTTTCCCCGTGTCTCTCTCTGAGGCTGAGAGGAATAGGACTGTTCTTTCCCCATGTCTCTCTCTGAGAGGAATGGGCCTGTTCTTTCCCCATGTCTCTCTCTGAGGCTGAGAAGAACTCTTCTTAGGACTGTTCTTCCCCCATGTCTCTCTCTGAGGCTGAGAGGAACTGTTCTTAGGACTGTTCTTTCCCCATGTCTCTCTCTGAGGCTGAGAGGAACTGTTCTTAGGACTGTTCATCCCCCATGTCTCTCTCTGAGGCTGAGAGGAACTGTTCTTAGGACTGTTCTTCCTCCAAGCCTCTCTCTGAGGCTGAGAGGAACTGTTCTTAGGACTGTTCTTCCCCCATGTCTCTCTCTGAGGCTGAGAGGAACTGTTCTTAGGACTGTTCTTCCCCCATGTCTCTCTCTGAGGCTGAGAGGAACTGTTCTTAGGACTGTTCTTTCCCCATGTCTCTTTCTGGGGCTTAGAGGAACTGTTCTTATGACTGTTCTTTCCCCATGTCTCTCTCTGAGGCTGAGAGGAATAGGACTGTTCTTTCCACATGTCTCTCTCTGTGAGGAATAGGACTGTTCTTTCCCCATGTCTCTCTCTGAGAGGAATAGGACTGTTCTTTCCCTATGTCTCTCTCTGAGGCTCAGAGGAATAGGACTCTTCTTTCCCCATGTCTCTCTCTGAGAGGAATAGGACTGTTCATTCCCCATGTCTCTCTCTGAGGCAGAGAGGAATAGGTCTGTGCCTTCTCCATGTCTCTCTCTGAGGCTGAGAGGAATAGGACTGTTCTTCCCCATGTCTCTCTCTGAGGCTGAGAGGAACTGTTCTTAGGACTGTTCTTTCCCCATGTCTCTCTCTGACGCTGAGAGGAATAGGACTGTTCATTCCCCATGTCTCTCTCTGAGGCAGAGAGGAATAGGACTGTTCCTTCT